>NC_046665.1:127763993-127767066 GCF_010883055.1 Belonocnema kinseyi
CCAATTAGCACAAATGGTAAGTTCCGACAGTGCCTACAAGTGTGCCTACTGGCCGCTAGATGGCAATACCGGTTTCATATGTATACACCTGGTACATGCAGACAAACATACACATTTTAGATTTTATACAAACCTTCTCTGATGAAAATGTTGACAAAAGTTGTGCATTTCAGAAAGATCTACAAATTTGTTTTACAACACTTTTTGATTTGAAATGTTCTTAATGCTATTTTTCACGATTCGAACAAAAACAGAACTACCAAAACATTTTTATGACAAATTAATTAATTTTTACATTCTCATCAAGGGAAGCTACTAGATTTGTGCAAAATTTAACCCCCCCCCCCCCCCCCCCCCCCCAACCCCCGTTTTTGTAAAATGTCCACGTTTTGAGACCCCCTGAATCCGAAAACAGATTTTACGAATGTGTCTGCCTGTGTGTCTCAATTATTTTTTTTTATTCATGCAAAATTTACCAGAGTTATAGCATTTAAAAAATTTCAAAAAAGACACGAAAATCAACATTTGAAGCCAAAAAACTACTTACGTGTTTGAAATGAACGACTTGTATCAACCACTTTATTCAAAAGTTTTTTTAGGCAAGAGAAATAGATGACACCTAACAGCTCAGGTTCTGCGAGCGTTTCTTGAACATTCGAAAAAAGAGCAACATCTTTTACTTTTCCTTTTTCTCGAACTGAATTTCGTACCTATATCGTGTATTTCTGTATTATTGGACATTTTTTTTAGTTTGATGACTTAAATCGTAGGATTAAAACAATATATTTATATTCTACTCTGAATATCACTGGAATAGCACACAACCCTTAAAAAATACCTCCGTTATTTTAGTGCAAACTTTAACCACCAGATGGCGAATCATGTCTTTTTTCTTCAAAACTTCTATGTAATGGGTTTTTCTGACGATTTTTCCCTCTTCTTTTAGTTTCTCTTATTAGCATCCAACAAAAATCTTCCATCATGGCTTCATCCCATCTACCTTGATATCTCTGTTCCATCACTTTTATGTCTTGATGGGACCGTTCCCGTTGCTCTTTACTGTAATCTCCAGAGTTTTCGATAAACTTCTCTAAGCGTGAATCGAGGGAGTGTAATTTCAAATTCATTAAAGACCCAAATTTTTGCAGGCCTTTATCATCTTGGCTATAATTTTCTTGTAGGCAGGACTCTTATAGTTACTTAACAAATGCATTGCTACTGCTTTGAAACTTGCCTAAGCTTTCTTTTAACGTTAGGCATTTGACTGACAAAGTTAGAGTCCTTAAATAACGTACCAAGCTGTAGCAAATTACTTTAGCAGTCCTAGCTTGATGCGAAGAGATGGGATAAAAACGTTCTTAGGATAAACGAGAGTATTTTGAATGATGTTGTGATGTTGTTGTTCCAAAATGATTATTTCGATCTCTGCTGTTCCAATTGCTTTAAAAGCATGGCTCTCTCGTGAATCCTGATTGTTGCCCAAGAAGAATAGTAAGGATTTTGAGATCTCCACAGATGAGTCATTTGTGCTCTGTGTAACTCAATTTCTCTATATTATTTTTAAATTGTTATACTCCTCCTTAATCACCGTTGATTGAGCAACTGGAATTAAATCTTTTGTCTGGTAATTTTTTATCTCTATTGTGATAAAATATGACTTTCACGTTTGATTGTAAGAGGTTCCTCTTATTAAGAAACGAAACAGCAAATTCTAAACCATCTTTTGGTAAACCTAGATCACTAAAGAATTCATTGAATTCCGACTTCGATATTCGCAAAGGAGTTTTTGATTGGTCGTTATACGCTACGTAATCATCTCCTTCTTCATCATTGTCATCATTGTCATTGTTATCACTGCTTTCTTCTTCAGCAACGGTGTCGTCTGTCACCGATTACCGATTCTTTCGATATAGTTGGTGTTGAAAGTTTCAGATATTTTTCTTTCTCATTTTTTGAACCATACATCAGTCTGCAGGCATTACAGATGATGTGAGGAACCCATTATATATCTTTGTGTGCTAACTTACGATTAAAACAGTTTTCATAGAGACTCTCCACTTTTTCATCTATTTCTTTTCGCAATGATTTTACTTCATATTTACTGCAAATTTGACAGATTGAATCTGGACATTTATGCAGGAGACTTTTTAAGGCGATACAATTTTATTAAGACCACTTCGCGTCTTTCAAAATACATGTGCTTTCTCACAGAAAAAATAAAAGGAACTTTACCCGATACGTAACACAAAAGTGCTACAGCCCCAACAAATAAAGAACTCTTGTTTCATCACCTTTTGTTTTGATTGTGGAAGCTCCAAAATTCCATCCTTTTCCAGATGTTTTAATATTTATTTTTGTATATATTCTTCCGACCCCCAAAATCAGCTTCCCACTACACACATATATCTTACAATTTCAGTAAGTTAATATGACAATTTAAAAAAAAAAGTTTTCAATTTTATACCTTAATACGCAGAAAATTCGGATACAATACGTTACCAATTTGTCGATGTATATTCCTATAAACTACCCCCCAGTGGCCGCCTTTAACGAGAATGACGATGAGTACATTTAAATTCCCTTCATTTCCTGGGTTTTTTCCCGGTAAGCATAACTCATTTTTACCTTTTGCATAGCATTCATTGTTGTTTTGAAATTTGACAAGATATCTAATGCTTCAGGTGTTCAGATGGTTATTCTTATAACCTGTCGATTGGTGGATTACGGGAATTTCTTTACGTCATTCCTGCTGACTACCGGTGCCACTGCGCGTCCTAGTTAAGAGAAGGTAATATACCTGTACACACTTTCAGCCCGACAAGTGTCGATTTTCTGCTTTAGACATTATTCAGAGAAAAAGGGGTATACACTGTAAGCGGGGCACACAGTAAGGGGAAATGGAAGGTATTGTGGATATCGATTTGGACGGGTGTCCCAATCGCGTCCGAAGCGTTCATTTCGCCGAGTGATTCTTACCGACATTTCTTTATTCGTCAAAGAAGCTTGCTGAACTGCCTGGTCGAGTTTCTGATGATACTTTTGGTAGTCTCCTCGTCGGTGGTTCGAGGTGGGG
>NC_046665.1:127767166-127768622 GCF_010883055.1 Belonocnema kinseyi
ATTCCGACTTCGATATTCGCAAAGGAGTTTTTGATTGGTCGTTATACGCTACGTAATCATCTCCTTCTTCATCATTGTCATCATTGTCATTGTTATCACTGCCTTCTTCTTCAGCAACGGTGTCGTCTGTCACCGATTGCCGATTCTTTCCATATAGTTGGTGTTGAAAATTTCAGATATTTTTCTTTCTCATTTTTTGAACGATACAACATCAGTCTGCAGGCATTATAGATGATGTGAGGAACCCATTATATATCTTTGTGTGCTAACTTACGATTAAAACAATTTTCATACAGACTTTCCACTTTTTTATCTATTTCTTTTCGCAATGACTTGACTTCATATTTGCTGCAAATTTGACAGAATGAATCTGGACATTTATGCAGGAGTTTTTTTGAAGGCGATACAGTTTTATTAAGACTACTTCGCGTCTTTCAAAATACATGTGTTTTCTCACCGAAAAAATAAAAGAAAGTTTACCCGATACGTAACACAAAAGTGTTACAGCCCGAACAAATAAAGAACACATTTTTCATCACCTTTTGTTTTGATTGTCGAGACTCCAAAGTGCCATCCTTTTCAAGATGTTTTAATATTTATTTTTGTATATATTCTTCCGACCCCCAAAATCAGCTTCCCACTACACACATATATCTTACAATTTCAGTAAGTTAATATGAAAATTTTTTAAATAAAGTTTTCCATCTTATACCTTAATACACAGAAAATTCGGATACAATACGTTACCAATTTGTCGATGTATATTCCTATAAACTAAACCCCAGTGGCCGCCTTTAACCAGAAGTGAAAGGAGTACATTTAAATTCGCTTCATTTCCTGGGTTTTTTCCTGGCAAGCATAACTCTTTTTTACCTTTTGGATGGGATTCATTGTTGTTTTGAAATTCGACAAGATATCTCATGCTTCAGGTGTTCAGATGGTTATTCTTATACCCTGTCGATTTGTGGATTACGAGAATTTCTTTACGTCATTCCTGCTGACTACCGGTGCCACTGCGCGTCCTAGTTAAGAGAAGGTAATATACCTGTACACACTTTCAGCCCGACAAGTGTCGATTTTCTGCTTTAGACTTTATTCCGAGAAAATGGGGTACACACTGTAAGGGATGCACACAATAAGGGGTAAGGGGAGGTATGAAGCGCATCGATTCGGACGGGCGTCCAAATCGCGCCCAAAGCGTTCATTTCGCCGAGTGATTATTACCGACATTTCTTTATTCGTCAGAGAAGCTTGCTGAACTGCCTGGTCGAGTTTCTGATAATACTTTTTGTAGTATCCTCGTCGCTGGTTCGAGTTGGGGAATTCTAGTTTAGAAGAAATAAATTTGGAAATGAAACTGTTGGAATTTGGATCGATTTGCCCATATGCTTTGCTGAGCAGCTAGAGCAGCTACCTGTTCCTTTCGGCATTGTTCGTACCGATTGACTTCCATTCC
>NC_046665.1:127768722-127772253 GCF_010883055.1 Belonocnema kinseyi
GATGAAGTTTGGGTTTCGAAACCGAATACCGATGGCTGTAACTTTTGTTTTGAGTATAGGAATCGTGCACGAATCAATCTGCAACTGGAAATTCATAAAATACTGGGGTTGAAAAATACCCAGGCGGACCGAAGGAACCGAAATGAGCCTTTACCAAGTACCCTAGAAGACCCCACTGAGTCCCCCTTCGATTCCTTCTTAAAAACTATAAAAAAACAGCAAGATTAACTATTTAATGGATGAAATTCGGATTCCACGTTAAAATTCTCATTAGAACCTCACGGAGCAAAAGCAATAATTTTTTTTGCCGGGTTAAAAATTTAAAAAAAATGTCATTAACTTCTGCTGAAGGTGACTTCAAGTACATCCATAATAGCTCAAGTAGTATGTTGCGCGCAAAATTTAAAAATAAAATTCTTTCTCACTTGCATCGCAGCGTTATTGTCTGAGTTTTCCACTGAGTGGCGCTAGCATTCAGACAAAATTCTTAAAGTTACCGACGGTACGCTTATTAACTGCCACTAAAAGAAGATGCACTTGAAGCCAACTTCGGCCCATGTAAATGACAGGTATTTTATTTGTTAAAGTTTTTAAAGCTGCAATAAAAAGTATTGTTATTACTCCGTGAGTTTATCATAAAAATTTTAACGTCGAATTCGACTTTCAACAACTTGAAAGTGCATCTTGCTGTTTTTTTTAGTTTTTTAAGAAGGAACCGAAGGGGGACTCAGTGGGGTCTTTAAGGGTACTTTGTAGAGGCTCCTTTCGGTTCCTTCAGTCCGTCAGGGTATAGAAGTTTGAAACAGGCATGCACTCGGATAAGAATGTTTCGTTTCTTGAATTTGAGTTTGGTCCTACTAAAAATTCCCGTTTCGGACCTATTTTAACGAAAGCTCATTTGTCTGCACACTTTCGATGTGCACGTTTGGGTAAATATAAATACAGTTACATGTATTCATTTATGGAAGACTGTAAAAATACGTTTTAAAGTTTCACTTTAAAGTGTAAATTTACACATATACAATATCACTTAACGTATTAAAGTTACAGGTTACAAACAAAATATTCACGTGTTGTTTAGTATGCCGTCTTTTACAGACTTAATTCTATGGCTTTGTATGAATTCATACGGCCAGTTAAAAACCACTATGTTTGAAGTGTGTAAAAAAGAATTCACGCTGTGCATATTAAAATTCCCCAGGTTAGTAAAATTACCGCCCGCGAATAAATTTCGATTTTCTGACGAAAATTTCTCCACTTTATAGTAATTTTAGATTCTTTTGTATAATGTTCCACATTTGTGTAATTTTGGCCATAAAGCTTTCTTTTTTCCCCTTTTTTGTCCGCGTGTCATGACCCTGGGGGAACAAAGAAACCGAAAGAAACCTCTACAAAGCACCCTTAAAGACTCTACTCAGTCCCTTTTCAGTTCCTTCCACAGCAACGACAACAACGCTGCGATTAAAGTAAGAGCATTGAAGCAGTGTCCTTGAGGTTACGAGACGAGATGCCAGGACGTTTTGAGACCCCTTGAATCCAAAAAAAACAGGTTTTTACGAAAAGACAAATAATTTATCCTTATGACTTTTTTTGATAAAAGCAAAATTTACTAGAGTTATACGAGTAGCATATACAAAATTCCTAAAAACTCAGTAAAATGAACATTTTAAGTTTCTTTTTCAATGCCCTACAAGATTATTCTAACAACTTTTTGAATTTTTTTTGAAAAATAGAAAATTCTAATTTTGAAACCATAAAAAATAAAGGAAAATCAAAAATTACATTCTGCCGTTAAACTGTGAAAAATAGCTGAAAATATGGTGAGCCGAAAGTTGTGCATTTCAAAAAGATCTACAAATTTGTTTCACAACACTTTTTGATTTGAAATGTTCTTAATGCTATTTTTCACGATTCGAACAAAAAACAAAACTACCAAAACACTTTTATGACAAATCAATTAATTTTTACATTCTCATCAAGGGAAGCTACTTGATTTGTGCAAAATTTGACCCACCCCCCCCCCTCCTGTTTTTGTAAAATGTCCACGTTTTGAGACCCTCTAAATCCGAAAACAGGTTTTATGAATGTGTCTGCCTGTGTGTCTCAATGATTGTTTCTTATACAACCAAAATGTACAACAGTTATATCATTTACAAAATTTCAAAAAACACACGAAAATCAACATTTTAAGCCAAATAACGCACGATATGAAAATAAGTCAAGAGAAGAAAAATGTTTTTCTTTTTGAATGTCCTACAATAATATTAAAAAAAAAGTGTTTCTAGTTTCGTACCTGAAGGAGTGCCACACATTGGGAAGAAAAATTACTTGTTTGGTTCGGAATAACGTACAGGTCACAATAATAATAGTAATAATTTCTTGGAAGTTTTTGAAAAAAAAACGTCAGATAGGCAAAACTCAAGTTTTCCAAATATTTTCAATATGTATAAGAAATAAAAACGATTTTGCTTCATGTATTTTGGAGAACTTGTAATTAGTTCCTATCCAATTTTTGAGGTTATAAAGTAAACTTATGAACAATCAAGATAACTCAAATGGTATATATAAATTATTTATAAATTCAAAATATCAAAAAGTATATTTTGCTCTAGAAATTGATGTTAACTTACGTGTTTGAAATGAGTAATCCTCACTTTTAAAATGCAGAAAAAAACGCACATGTTTGAGGTTACCTTCTTCCCCAGTTTTAGACTATTTTTCCACTGCTTTTTCCGATCGTTCATTTTTCAGAACGACTTGTATCAACCACTTTATTCAAAAGTTTTTTTAAGCAAGAGAAATAGATGACACCTAACAGCTAAGATTTTGCGAGCGTTTCTTGAACATTCGAAAAAAGAGCAAAATCTTTTACTTTTCCTTTTTCTCGAACTGAATTTCGTACCTATATCGTGTATTTCTGTATTATTGGACATTTCTTTTAGTTTGATGACTTAAATTGTAGGAGTAAAACAATATATGTATATTCTACTCTGAATATCACTAGAATAGCACACAACCCTTAAAAAATATCTCCGTTATTTTAGTACAAAATTTAACCACCAGATGGCGAATCGTGTCTTTTTTCTTGAAAACTTCTATGTAATGGGTTTTTCTTACGATTTTTCTCTCTTCTTTTAGTTTCTCTTATTAGCATCCAACAAAAATCTGCCATCATGGCTTCATCCCATATACCTTGATATTTCTGTTCCATCACTTTTATGTCTTGATGGGACCGTTCCCGTTGCTCTTTACTGCAATCTCCAGAGTTTTCGATAAACTTCTCTAAGTGTGAATCGAGGAAGTGTAATTTCAAATTCATTAAAGAACACAAAATTTTATAGGCCTTTATCAGCTTGGCTATAATTTTCTTGTAGTCAGGACTCTTATAGTTACTTAGAAAATTCGTTGCTACTGCTTTGAAACTTGCCTAAGCTTTCTTTTAACGTTAGGCATTTGAGTGACAAAGTTAGAGTCCTTAAATAACGTACCAAGCTGTGGCAAATTACTTCAGAAGTCCTAGCTTGATGCGAA
>NC_046665.1:127772353-127773536 GCF_010883055.1 Belonocnema kinseyi
ATCAGTCTTAAAATCTGATGTACATACACAATAAAATTGTGCTGACGTTAAATTATATGAAATTTTAATCTAAATCCTATTTATTTCCACAAAATGATCCGAGTTTCTCGATTTAAAATCACATTAATAATACACTTTAAAGACTTTTTTCTATGTACATGAGCTTCTCTATATAAATTCTCAAACTAATTTTAATTGAATTTGTAGGTAAATTTGTTACCTTAAGATTGACTCTTATCAAATGTAAATACCTCAGAAGCAAGCAGGTTTGTCGCCTTTAATTAAAGAGATAGCGACAATGGTACATATTATATAAGGTAAAGAATTGCTGGAACAGCCATTGTTCACGTCGTTAATAAAATTCTTCATCAATATTACTGGATTCATCAGTTTTGACTAAAATTAAAAAATATGAAGATTATTCACAGTCTATTCCGGTCCTTAGCCGTTATCCCTATTTATATTGGTAAATATAATAATATAACATATCTATAATTCTGAGAAAATTTTTTCTTCATGTTCATGCAAATCATAACTTTTGCCATTTGATCGGCCGAGAGCCAATTTGTAAGTGATAAATTGGGCACGTCATACGTCAATAAAAAAATCGCTTTCATCGCGCGCTGCGTGAACGGCTCACCCAGTGGAGTGGAGCCGTGTGGGCTGGGTAGGCTTCGCACTCGAGCTTATCTCCGAAATTGTCTATTATTCCGATAAATGTACATTAATATAATTCATAACATCCATGGGTATTAAAACAAACATAGTTTCATTGTCTCCTTTAACCCCTTAACGAGCATGTTTCCTTATAGTTTTATTGGTATCCTCTTTAAGAATCCGTCGCCAGAATTGAGTTTTGTCTAGTACACAATCCAATATGGCGCCAAATATAGAGAAAAGTACAAAAAAATCGGAAAATTTCTGTTCCCAATTTTTTTCGGCCCAAAAAGTGTATTGAGACTCGAACCTAACTATGATCAACTGTGATCGGAATAGTTTGATTGCAAAACAACTTGTGTCACTGGTCTCAAATAGACATACCCTTCAGAAAATGGAGGTTCCAATGTAGCGCATCGTGTTCTATATCGCAGCTGTGGCGCCCTATTGCTTTATCTGCTATTAATTCACTAAAAGAGTCTCTCAAACCGTCTACGCTAGACAGTCCAGTTACAAAAACAGTCCC
>NC_046665.1:127773636-127776809 GCF_010883055.1 Belonocnema kinseyi
CTCAGAGCAGTGTTTGAAAAATTTTCAAACGTAGTAAATTTCACTCGTATCATGTTTCTTTACATCAAGAACTTCATGGCGTTGATTTCCAAAATCGAGTAGCTTTTTGTCAGGGGGCACGTTAACAAATACAACAAAATCCCATCTTTTTGCCTTATGTATTATTCTCTGACGATTCGTCTTTTACGAACCATGTAATAGTTAATCGACACAACATGCACTACTGGAGTATTGAATATTCGCAGTGGGTTTGTGAAGTCGAACACCAGTGTCCATGGACCGTCAACGTATGATGTGGAATATTTGGCAACAAACTAATCGGTCCCCATATCATCAAAGGCAACTTAAGTGGTCCAAAATATAAAGACATTTTGGAAAATGAACTGCCAGTATTGTTTAAGAACTTGAGCTTGGAAATATGGCAGAACATGCGGTTTCAAAATGATGGTTGTCCGGCACACTATTCAGCGGTAGCACGAGAAGTTTGTTCTGAATGACTATTTGCCTTGCCCTAGGTAGCTTAGCAAATTTGTTTCTTGCAATTACACTTGGTGATCTGAAATTTCACTAGTTAGGGTCGTTGAATGAATGAAACTGATTTTAATAGAGAAAACGCGTTAGCATGAAAAAATCTAATTTATTAAATTCAAAAAGAAATTGTACATGAATATCTATTCACAAACCATGAATCAACAAACGAACAAACCAGCCGCGTTGAAATTACATACACACACACATCTCGACGCGTCGGTTGGTATTTTTGTAGATTTCTTATTGCTTGATGAGCGTAAGAACGATTTGGCGACGAGGCCGTGATTTTCTTGAACGACCCAAACCCGAAGGAAAAACAAAGACGATTTATTAGAGCCTGAGCAGTTTCGGTTTCCCGCGCATACTCACGCACGCTTTGAACCTTTAGGCGGATTCACAGTATGACCTAAAGTCCGATTCACAACCGTTCGAGTTTCTGTGTTGCGACAGAACAAAGTTTTTGATCGTTATTTCAATGTTCGCAGAATTGGTAGAGGCGGTCCGATAATTTGGCTTGCAAGATCACCAGATCTCACTTCACCAGATTTCTATTTTTGGGGCTATCTCAAAGAAAGAGTTTAAAAAGAAAAAACCAAAAACACGTGAGAAGACGATTGACCAAATTACAAGTGCATGTGCTGAAATTTGAGAAAATACACTTCTCCGTTGTGTAAATTCATTTGAATTGCGGATTAATAAGTGCATTGGAGCCGAAGATCATCATTTTGAGCACTTACTTTAATTAAAAGATGATTCCCTGAGTACCCCGTATCGTGAGAGGCGAGGGGACTCAAGGTTAATCAGGCACCTCGAAGGGAACAGAAAACTGCTACATCCACGTCGTTATTTCTGGGTTACGCTAAAAGTAGTAGTTTGTTTTAAGGCTAATTTCGAGTACTGCAGAATCGCAAGTTCAATCACTTAATGAAACGAGTTTCCTAGTCGGCAATTTCCTCACAGAAAAAAAGGTTTTTCATTCAATTATTATTGCAATGATATCTATTGCGATGAGTAACCGAAAAAATTGAATAAAAAGAGTGTATGTAATTATTATAAACAATTTTTTTAAACAACACTAAGATTTATTTTTTCATGTAAAAAGGACGATTTTTCGAGTGAAATTATTCGAC
The DNA here is from genome assembly GCF_010883055.1 of Belonocnema kinseyi. Taxonomy (NCBI): domain Eukaryota; kingdom Metazoa; phylum Arthropoda; class Insecta; order Hymenoptera; family Cynipidae; genus Belonocnema; species Belonocnema kinseyi. The sequence goes on from NC_046665.1 coordinate 127,775,298, forward strand.
AAAAAACTAACAATGATTCCACATTTAGATATGGGACGCTAAATAACAATTTTTTAGTTATGAGTAAAATTATTTTTCTTCCAATCATTTTTTTAATAATTTCATTTACGGTGTTAAATCAAAGAAACAATCAATATTTATAATAATAATGAGATTATTCTGAAAAACCTAAAATGAATAAATTGCGATTCAGATTTTAAATCATTTTTGAATTTCAATTGTTCTATTAGTTCATCGAGTTCTTGATCAAGGTTAGCTTGTGAAATTGTTCTTGATTTGATTTTCATGAAGCTGCGTACGAAGCAAATAAAAAATAAGTTACTTCTGCATACGCAAGTACAGCGTTATTGCACCCAACTGCTCGATTTTAAAATTAAAATTTTAATCATCTTTAGAAATTGTTATTAAAAATCACAGAAATTATTTTTTATTCAATTTTTCCAAAACTTCAACTTCCAAAACTTCACTAAAGGAAATGAGTTTAGATTAACGATTCAAATGAATTGGCTGTCCGTAAATAGTTACAAATACTAGCGGAGAATACCAGGATTCTACAGTCAGTAGTTAAGGAAATTTGTAGTAATGTTTGTGAATTTTCTTACTGCACTCAACTTACATTGCTTAAATTTAATCTCAATTTAAAAACACGAAATGAGATATTAGCCTAGGATATAAGAGTTTGACGGTTCATATTTAAAAAAACTTAATGATTAATTTTTATTGCAGTAATAAACTTCATATACTAAATTAAAGATTTTACTTTAAATAAAAATAACCTAGAAGCCAGAAAACTCGCCACCTGTAAAAAACGGAAGGTTAGATCATTGGACCGAAATCAGAATACCTGCCAGACCACGTGATTGCAAGCCAATGAAATTCTATTCCTACCTTAATTTCTTTCTGTACTCGAGACAAAGGGTTCTTTTGCCACACACACCAACAGTAGCTGTCAGATTTTGCGTATGGACTCTCTTGAGAAGGACTAGTTTCGTGAAATCAATTGATTTTTAATTTTTAATTTATGAAATACAGTTCATTTAAAAAAATATGTACACGTTTTATATAAATTCTAAATTTCCAACGATTTTAATTTTTGAATGTTCTTCTCCTATACTTGAAAAAATTCAATTGCATAGGTTAAAATTGAATGTTTTAGACTAACACGATATTTGATTAGGAATTCAAATTAAATAAAATCGTTTTATTATTGAATATATCTAGAATTGTTTTGTAAAATTAATTATTTTTCAATTTTTTATACAAAGACTACAGTTCAATAAAAAAATACGAATCAATTAATATTTACAGTTTATCCACTAGGTAGGCTTTTTGATAAAATCATAAATTTCAAACGCGTTTTCCGCCCGCATACATATGAGGCGTAATATGGGGCTTATATATTCCACGCAAAATCGTGTGTCTGTTTGATTTTGTCAATATTGCAAAGATATCACCATTGGCCATTAATAATACAATATATTCTTCAGTTGGAATGGGCTCAAGGGAACATCT
>NC_046665.1:127776909-127778822 GCF_010883055.1 Belonocnema kinseyi
TCGGTATTGTTCTTACCGATTGACTTGCATTACACTGATATTCAGATTGCGTTTTTAGATTAGCTATTTGCAGAGTGATGTCTTTAAGGAAGTTGCCTGTCGGTTTCAAAACAAGAATTTCGAAATCAGAATTTAGTTCGTGAGAGTTATTGCGGGTCTCGCATTTCAATTTACTAATGTAAATTCTTATTATGTGAGACTGCCTTATATTTGTTCAGAATTATTTTATTTTGTGACAACTTTTTGTTGCATTTAATTTCCTCTGTTTTTGAGAGAGTTATTATCAAATGAAGTTTTCTCGCTCGGAAGATTGGTTTGAGCGAGGGAGATGTGAATTTAACGGGGTAGCTGCGAGCGAGCATTTAGTGGAGAATATTTACCGATTTATAAAAATTTGCGACTAAATATGATTAAACAATAGGTGATTTTTAGTTATTTCTTCAGCTTCTAGGCATTACTGGGATATATTCCGTGCAGAGGAAGAGCCATGCTTAGAATGGCTGTATTGGGGATATCGAAAAGACGTGTTTAGAGCAATGGTGAATCGCCACGAAAAAGTGAAATTCGAATTGAGAAAGAGGGTATAGGCAGTGGATTAGCAGGAGACACAGAGAGATACGGTTTAAGGTAGTTGTCCTGCCAAAAATAAAATATCTGAAAAATTGTTTTTCTATGTTTTTAAGATTTAAAATAATATGACTGATGTAATTTCAAATTAAAAACATTTTATATGAAGATCGTTGCAATTCACAAACAGAACATTAATTTTAACTGCGATTTTTCAATTGTACTTTCTCTGACCATCGTTTCTTACTGATTTTTTTTAAATGATCGCATTTGAATACATGTTGGCTCGTTTCTCCCGGTAAAATATTTCTTACAATTCTACTGTTTCCAATTCTAAAAATAACCAAATGATATTAAAATATAATTATTTGTTTTTAAAATTTGTTTTTAAAAAAACATTGTTTTAATGATTTAGAGTCATAGAAGACGCGATAAAAGCCTTATAAACATTTACTTTCAAAATTGCAAGCAGTAGAGTTCTAGATAATGTTTTCCCGGAAAAAATAACCTATTGTGTATTAAAATTCAATAATTTAAAAAAAATTGTGAGAAGCGATGGTAAAAAAATTCGATTGCCAAAAACATAGTTGAAATTGATGTTTTTTTGTTGTTGTTAAACTTAAAATTTTTCATGACAAATCATGTTTCTGATTTGTAATGACATCAGTTATAATATTTTGGTTGTTAAAATCGTAGAAAATTTTTTTCTTTAGATATCTGATTTTTGGCGCGGCAACTACCTCAACAATGGATTAAATGCTTTCATGATGATTCATTATGATAAAAAGTGAAAAAGTAAATAAAAAATTTTTGAAAATTATTTGAAAGTAAATTTTTTTTAAAACGGCGACCAAATTATAAAATTTTTAAGCACAAAAATCGAAATTTCAAAAAACAGTTAAATGTTAAATGAGGGAAAATAATTTTGTAACAAAATTTTTTATTCATTAACAAAAATATATTATTTTCCTTCGAATAATAAGCCTATTAACTGATTAAAATGCGAGCACGGGAAAAAAGTCAGCAAGGGAAGCCAACGGAAAGCGGTAAAACACTGCAGATAACAGGCTTAGCTCGCTGGACCCCTTATAGATAAAATACAAACAGATTTAACTTGCCATATAACGTTGAATTTTGATTTAAATGTTACAAAAATGACTCGTATTACTTCTTTCAGTAAATGAAGCAAACAAATTTGTCGGTTAAAACAATTTTGAAAATTGCAAAAATAACCAGGATTTTCCTTCACTATGTAAAATTGCATATCCTATAACTCATGATATACCAATATACGAATGTGCACTTAAAAAATGTAGTCCTCTATTTATTGTTGCAGAATTAAGTTC
>NC_046665.1:127778922-127781108 GCF_010883055.1 Belonocnema kinseyi
AATGCCTGACAGGAGAATACATGGTCCTGGCAAGAAGATTAGGCTCGATCGGAGGAGGAGAACTGGTAGAAGAATGAGGGCTGTCAAGAGAAGGAGTTCTTTGTGGAGAATGTCTGTCAGAAACAAACGAAGATCCGTGGCGAGGAATACCAGGAATAGGCTCGCCATTAGGCAAACACTCGAACTCTGAACTTAATTCTGCAACAATAAATAGAAGACTACATTTTTTAAATGCACATTCGTATATTGGTATATCATGAGTTGTAGGGTCTGCAATTTTACATGGTGAAGGAAAATCCTGGTTATTTTTGCAATTTTCAAAATTGTTTTAACCGACAAATTTTTTTGGTTCATTTATTTAAAGAAATAATACGAGTCATTTTTGTAACATTTAAATCAAAATTCAACGTTATATGGCAAGTTAAATCTGTTCGTATTTTATCTATAAGGGGTCCAGCGAGCTAAGCCTGTTATCTGCAGTGTCTTACCGCTTTCCGTTGGCTTCCCTCACTGACTTTTTCCCCGTGCTTGCATTTTAATCAGTTAATAGCCTTATTATTCGAAGAAAAATAATATATTTTTGTTATAGAATAAATAATTTTGTTACAAAATTTTTTTGCCTCATTTAACATTTAACTATTTTTTGAAATTTCGATTTTTGAGCTTAAGAATTTTATAATTTTTTCGCCGTTTTAAAAAAAAATTTACTTTCAAATATTTTTCAAAGGATGTAAAAGAAGCCATACACAAAAAATAAGAACTTTTGCCGACGTATCGTGAACATTGCAGCTCACTTCTTTAGCGCTAACCAGTTTCAGGTTAACCCTAAATAACAAAGCTCCAGTGTTCAGGAAACGTCGCCAAAACTTCGTTTTTTTACGCGACGGAGACAAGAAATATTACTATTTATCATAATGAATCATCGTGAAAGCATTTAATCCATTATTGAGGTAGTTGTCGCGCCAAAAATCAGATATCTGAAGAAAAAAAATTTTTTTGCAATCGAATTTTTTTACTGTCGCTCCTTACAATTTTTTTAAATGATTGAATTTTAATACACAATAGGTTATTTTTTCGTCTTCTATGGCTCTAAATCATTAAAACAATATGTTTTTAAGAATAAATTTTTAAAACAAATAATTATATTTTAATATCATTTGGTTCTTTTTAGAATTGGAAACAGTAGAGTTGTAAGAAATGTTTTACCGGGAGAAACGAGCCAACATGGATTAAAATGCGATCATTTTTAAAAAAATCGGTAAGAAAGGATGGTCAGAGAAAATACAATTGCAAAAAACGCGGTTAAAATTAATTTTCTATTTGTGAATTACAACGATCTTCATAAAAAATGCTTTTAATTTGAAATTACATCCGTCATATAATTTTAAATCTTAAAAACATAGAAAAACAATTTTTCAGATATCTTATTTTTGGTAGGACAACTACCTTAAACCGTATACAGTTCGGCGATAAACAATTTCCATCGAAAAGTAGCTGAGGCAGTAGCTTTTTGTCAACGTAGCCGTCAGACTGCTTGTTTGATTCTCGATGCATCTATCTCTTTTGTATTTTTGAAGTGAAACTTTTTTTATGAGAAGGGAGTGAATTAAAAAAAAACGACCGAGCGCACGACCGTACTTACGACCCATCAATGTATGGATAGAAAAATCTCTCTGTGTCTCCTTCTAATGCAATGCCTATACCTTCTCTCTCAATTCGAGTTTCACTTTTTCGGGGCGATTCACAATTGCTCTAAACACGTCTTTTCGATATCCCCAACACAGCCATTCTAAGCATGGCTCTTCCTCTGCACGGAATATATCCCAGTAATGCCTAGAAGCTGAAGAAATAACTAAAAATCACATACTGTTTAATCATATTTAGTCGCAAATTTAGATAAATCGGTAACTATTCTCCACTAAATGCTCGCTCGCAGCTACCCCGCTAAATTCAATTCTCCCTCGCTCAAACCAATCTTCCGAGCGAGAAAACTTCATTTGATGATAACTCTCTCAAAAATAGAGGAAATTAAATGAAACAAAAAGTTGTCACAAAATAAAATAATTCTAAACAAATATAAGGGGGTCTCACATAATAAGAATTTACATTAGTAAATTGAAATGCGAGACCCGCAATAACTCTCACGAACTAAATTCTGATTTCGAAATTCATGTTTTGAAATCGAC
>NC_046665.1:127781208-127787542 GCF_010883055.1 Belonocnema kinseyi
TTACACTTTTCCTCGCGATAAACCAATTCGATTTCGAACAAGAAGATATTCCCTCGAGCCCATTCCAACTGAAGAATATATTGTATTATTAATGGCCAATGGTGATATCTTTGCAATATTGACAAAGTCAAACAGACACACGATTTTGCGTGGAATATATAAGCCTCATATTACGCCTCGTATGTATGCGGGTGGAAAACGGGCAAAAATAAACATGCACAGCGGCCTCGTTGAAGAATTGACGCCAAAAGAAGTTGCAGAATGTCCATTAAGCATCAGAAACCCAATCACTAAGAATTTTATAGTATATCGTGTGTAAACTATAATTTCTCACACCGTTATTCGATTTTAAAGAATTTATCGTGCGGTATGTGCACATTGATCAGATCTCGCGCTTTGCGCTCGATCTTTATGTTTCCCGACATTTATGCATAGGACTTTTAAAGTTAAAGGTCCAAACCTTGAAAACTATCAATCTGTAATTTGTAATTTTTAAATGAACGGCAGTTCATAAATTAAAAATTAAATATCATTTGATTTCACGAAACTAGTCCTTCTCAAGAGAGTCCTTACGCAAAATCTTACAGCTTCTGTTGGTGTGTGTGTAAAAAGAACCCTTTGTCTCGAGTACAGAAAGAAATTAAGGTAGGAATAGAATTTCGTTGGCTGGCAATCACGTGGTCTGGCAGGTATTCTGATTTCGGTCCAATGATCTAACTTTCCGTTTTTTAAAGATGGCGAGTTTTTCGGCTTCTAGGTTATTACGATTTAGAGTAAAATCTTTAATTTAGTATATTAAGTTTATTACTGAATTAACAATTATTAATTAAGTTTTTTTAAATATGAGCCGTCAAACTCTTATATTCAAGGCTGATATCTCATTTTGTGATTTAAAATTGAGATCAAATTTAAGCAATGTAAGTTAAGTGTAGTAAGAAAATTCACAAACATTACTAGTAGTTTCCTTAACTACTTACTGTAGAATCCTTATATTCTCGGCTAGTATTGAAACTATTCACGGAGAGCCAATTAATTCGAATCGTTAATCGTTAACGTAATTGTTAATAACAATTTCTAAAGAAAACTGTCTATAACAAACATTGCTGTTGTAACATTGATTGTATTCATATCATCCATTTTTCACTAGAGATGATTTAAAATCGAATAGTTGGGTGCAATAACGCTATACTTGCGTATGCAGAAGTAACTTATCTTTTATTTTCTTTGTACGCAGCTTCATAAAAATCAAATCAAGAATAATTTCACAAGCTAACCTTGATCATGAACTTGATGAACTAATAGAAAAATTAAAATTCAAGAATGATTTAAAATCTGAATCGTAATTTATTCATTTTAGGTTCTTCACAATAATCTCATTATTATTATAAATATTGAATGTTTCTTTGATTTTACACCGAAAATGAAATTATTAAAAAAATGATTTGAAGAAAAATAACTTTACCCATAACTAAAAAATTGTTATTTAGCGTCCCATATCCAAATGTGGAATCACTGTTTGTTTATTGTCGAATATTTTCACTCGAAAAATCGTCCTTTTTACATGAAAAAATAAACCTTAGTGTTGTTTAAGAAAATTGTTTATAATAATTAAATGCATTCTTTTTATTCAATTTCTTCGGTTACTTATCACAATAGATATCACTGTAATAATAATTGAATGAACAAACTTTTTTTCAGTGAGAAAACAGCCGATTAGGAAACTTGTTTAAGTAATTGATTGAACCGCTGTAGGGTACGAAAAAATAGGCATATTTTGCAACTTTTTTAGACTCAAATGTTCTTTGATCTCAAGATATTTTTTTATATGAACAAAACCGCGTTTAAAGTATTAAGTACTCTGATATCACCGGAGCATACCTGAAAAGCGTTGCAACTAGCTAAAAATAATGAACAAAATCTAAAATACTGAACATTTTTATAATTTTGCCTGAATAATTGTACATTTTATGTGGAATATTCTTAATTTTGTCATAAAACTTTATACAGGGTGAATTTTTTACCTTGAAACTTTCAAATATTTCGAAAAATAGGCACTCTATGACAAAATGTTATAAATCAAAATTTAATCACTCTAAGGAGTACATACACTGATGTTCTGATATTCGGATTCTTTGGATTAAAATTCGTATGATTTCTCTAAAATATTTTCCCCGTTTCGCGATAGATAGCGCTGTAATCGACGAAATTAAAATTTTCTTTATTTTGCTGTTACTGAGAATGCACGCTTACGATTATGCAGTACTCGAAATTAGCCTTAAGACAAACTATTACTTTTAGCGTAACCCAGAAATAACGACGTGGACGTAGCAGTTTTCTGTTCCCATCGAGGTGCCTGATTACCGTGAGTCCCCTCACCTCTCACGATTCGAGGTACACAAGGAATCATCTTTTAATTAAAGTAAGTGCTCAAAATGATGGCCTTCGGCTTCAATGCACTTATTAATCCGCAATTCAAATGAATTTACACAACGGAGAAGTGTATCTTCATGAATTTCAGCACATGCACTTGTAATTTGATCAATCATATTCTCACGTGATGTTGGTTTTTCCTTTTTAAACTTTGTCTTTGAGATAGACCCAAAAATAGAAATCTGGTGAAGTAAGATCTTGTGATCTTGCCAGACAAATGATCGGACCGCCTCTACCAATTCTGCGAACATTGAAATAACGATCAAAAACTTTGTTCCGTCGCAACACAGAAACTCGAACGGTTGTGAATCGGGCTTTAGGTGAATCCGCCTGAAGGTTCAAAGCGTGCGTGAGTATGCGCGGGCAACCGGAACTGCTCCGGCTATAATCAATCGTCTTCGTTTTTCCTTCGGGTTTGGGTCGTTCAAGAGAATCACGGCCTCGTCGCCAAATCGTTCTTACGCTCATCAAGCAATAAGAAATCTACAAAAATATAAACCGACGCGTCGAGATGTGTGTGTGTGTGTGTAATATCAACGCGGCTGGTTTTTTCGTTTGTCAATTCATGCTAGTGAAATTTCGGATCAACGAGTGTATTTGCAAGAAACAAATTTTCTAAGCCACCTAGGGCAAGGCAAATAGTCATTCAGAACAAACTTCTCGTGCTACCGCTGAATAGTGTGCCGGACAACCATAATTTTGAAACCGCATGTTCTGCCGTATTTCTAAGCTCAAGTTTTCAAGCAATACTGCCAGTTAATTTTCCAAAATTTCTTTATATTTCGGACTAATTCGGCTGCTTTTGATAATATGGGGATTGATCAGTTTTTTGCCATATTCCACACCATACGTTGACGGTCCATGGCCGCTGGTGTTCGACTTCATGAAGACACTGCGAATTTTCAATACTCTAGTAGTGCATTTTGTGTCGATTAACTATTACATGTTTCGTAAAAGACGACTCATCAGAGAATAATATATAAGGCAAAAAGTTGGGATTTTGTTGTATTTGTCAACGTGCCCCCTGACAAAAAGCTACTCGATTTTGGAAATCAACGCCATGAAGTTCTTGATGTAAAGAAACATGATACGGGTAAATTTATTACGTTTGAAAATTTTTCAAACACTGCTCTAAGACATTCCGGATTCACGAGCAATTTCTCGTGTACATTCGTCACATTTTTCAATATGACGAATAACATAATTGCAATGCTTAAAGTTAGATAAGATTTATTTGTCCACACTTTATTTCTGCCATAGCAATCACCTTAACACAAATATGGCCTTTCAGATATAATACTGATATTAATATTATCGGTGAGACGAAGAGGTTATCAGTCTTAAAATCTGATATACATACACAATAAAATTGTGCTGACGTTAAATTATATGAAATTTTAATCTAAATCCTATTTATTTTCACAAAATGATCTGCGTTTCTCGATTAAAAATAATATTAGTAATACACTACACTAGAATGGGTTAAAAAAACAAAATTGTGAAAATCGAAAGTGGACCTATATGTGCAAAAGTAGCATAGATCATCTATAGATTATATACGCAATTTCTGAATTATTTAAATAAACTTTAAAGACTTTTTTTCTGTGTAGATGAACTTGTCTGAAAAAGATCTTTTTCAAATTTCCAACATAAAAAATGCCCCGCTGATTTATTGTTCAATATAAAGGGTTCATCTTGGGAATAAGATTTCGTGAAGTTATTTGTTTGTATGGCTTTATACGTAAGTCCATGCTGACGAGAAGTTTGAGAGAAAATACATCATATTTTTAAAGTTTTGTGTGTAAAAATTAGGTTCACTTGAAACGTAAGCGACTATATAAATTGTCAAACTAATTTTAATTGAATTTGTAGCTAAATTTGTTACTTTAAGCCTGACTCTTATCACATGTAAATACCTTAGAAGCAAGCAGGTTTGTCGCCTTTAATTAAAGAGATAGCAACAATGGTACAGATTATATAAGGTAAAGAATCGCTGGAACGGGCATTGGTCACGTCGTTAATCAAATTCTGCATCAATATTGCTGGATTCATCGGTTTTGACTAAAATTAAAAAATATGAAGATTTTTTACACTCTAGTCTGGTCCTTAGCCGTTATCCCTATTTATATTGGTAAATATAATAATATAACATATCTATAATTCTGAGAAAATTTTTTCTCCATGTTCTTGCAAATCATAACTTTTGCCATTTGATCGGCCGAGAGCCAATTGGTAAGAGATAAATTGGACACGCCGTACGTAAATAAAAAAATCGCTTTCAGCGCGCACTGCGCGCACAGCTCATTCAGCGGAGTGGAGCCGTGTGGGCTGGGTAGAATTCGCACTCGAGCTTATCTCTGAAATTGTCTATTCTTCCAATAAATGCATATTGATATGATTCATAACGTGTATTGGTATTAATTTCATTGTCTCCTTTAACCCCTTAACGAGCAGGAACTAACATTTGTTAAATTATGCTAAAGCCTTATTCTCATGATTGAAAAAGAGAAATTTCCAAACGAAAACCATGTTTCCTTATAGTTTTAATAGTATGCTCTTCAAGAATCCGTTGCCAGAATTGAGTTTTGTCTAGTACACAATCCAATGTGGCGCCAAATGTATAGAAAAGTACAAAAAAATCGGAAAATTTCTGGTCCCAATTTTTTTTGGTCCAAAATTGTATTGAGAGTCGAACCTAACTATGATCAACTGTGATCGGAATAGTTTGATTGCAAAACAACTTGTGTCACTGGTCTCAAAGAGACATACCCTTTGGAAAATGGAGGATCCAATATGGTGGATCCAATATGACGGACATGAAATTTTGGAAACTCTACGATTTTCGCTCAACTCTGTGCTCAGGAGTTTTCGGTATTGCTGTTAATAAATTTGACATCAAATTTTCATAATTCCATATAGCGGATCCAATATCGCAGAAATAAAATTACGAAATCTGTCTAGTTCACGATTCAGACATTCCGCGCTCAACATAACCCAGAGACAATGACGTGGACCTGGTAGAATTTTGTCTCCTTCGGTGTGCTTGATAAGAGTGAGCCCCCTTGCCTCTCACTGAAATATGAATCCTCTTAGTGATGAACTCAAATTATGTTTGCATTGTCACTTAAAGCCCAGGTTTTTCTGTAAAGAGTGTGGATCACCATTCTGTAATCCGAGTTTCAAAAATAATCGCTAAGAGGATTCATATTTTAGTGAGGGGCAGGGGAACTCACTCTAATCAAGCACCCCGAAAGAGAGAGAATTCTTCCACGTCCACCTCGTTGTCGTTGGGTTATGCTAAGCGTAGAATGTCTGATTAGCGAACTAGGCAGATTTCGAAATTTCATGTCTGCCATATGGGATTCTGAAAATCTAATTTGAAATTAGTAATAAACGACCCCAAAACCCGCCGAGTACAGAGTTGTGCCAAAATTTTAGTTTCCAAAATCTCATGTCCGTCATTTTGAATTGCAAAAAGTGAATGTCAAATTCATAATCAGAGATTTCGAAAACCCCCGAGTACAGAGTTGTACGAAAATTGTAGAGTGTCCAAAATTTCTTGTTCGGCATATTGGATTTTATACTTGACAAAACTCAACTCTCACCATGCATTCTTGAAGAGCATATCTAAAACTAAAAGGGAACATGGTTATAGTTTGGAAATTTCTCTTTTTCAGTCACGAGAATAAGATTTAAACATAAGTTCAAAATTTGAAGTTCTGGCCGTTAATGGGTTGAAAAAGAAGGTTATATTTAACATTTTTATTGTAAAAAGTAGAATTAAAAATATTTAAAAAACCTAAATTTTTTAAAATCACACAAGCCAAGGCAAAAAATGAATTAAAAGACAAAAGTTGTGATGCGAATGGCCCACGCAGCATTTTCCGCATTTTGCATAGTTTGA
>NC_046665.1:127787642-127791534 GCF_010883055.1 Belonocnema kinseyi
AGGCGGACCGAAGCTCAAGTAGTATGTTGCGCGCAAAATTTAAAAATAAAATTCTTTCTCACTTGCATCGCAGTGTTATTGTCTGAGGTTTCCACTGAGTGGCGTTAGCATCCAGACAAAATTCTTAAAGTTACCGACGGTACGCTAATTAACTGCTACTAAAAGAAGATGCAATTGAAGCCGCATTCGGCCCATGTAAATGACAGGTGCTTTATTTGTTAAAGTTTTTAAAGCTGCAATAAAAAGTATTGTGAGCACTCCATGAGATTATCCTGAAAATTGTAACGTAGAATCCGAATTGCAACAATTTAAAAGTGGATCTTGCTGGTTTTTTTATAGTTTTTTAAGAAGGAACCGAAGGGGGACTCAGTGGGGTCTTTAAGGATACTTTGTAGAGTAATTGTAATATTCCACATTTGTGTAATTTTGGCAATTAGGCTTTCTTTTTCGCTCTTTTGTTCGCATGTCATGATCCTGGGGGAACGAAGTAACCGAAAGGAACCTCTACAAAGTACCCTTAAATACCCTACTCAGTCCCTCTTTGGTTCCTTTAACAGCAACGACAGCAACGCTGCGATGCAAGTAAGAGCAATCAAGCAGTGTCCTTGAGGTTACGAGACGAGATGCCAGGACTTTTTGAGACCCCATTAATCTGAAAAACAGGTTTTCACGAAAAGAAAAATAATTTATCCTTATGACTTTTTTGATAGAAGCAAAGTTTACTAGAGTTATAGCATTTACAAAATTCCAAAAAACACAGTAAAATGAAGATTTTAAGCCAAATAACGCGCGATATGAAAAAAAGTCAACAGAAGAAAAATATTTATTTTCTAATGATTAAAACAAAAAAAAACAGAACTATCAAAACATTATTCTTGGCAGATTAATTCATTTTTACATTCTCATCAGAGAAGGTATTAGATTTGTGTGGAATTTCACCCCCTCCCCCCAGTTTTTCTCAAATGTCCACGTTTTAAGAATCCTTGAATTAGAAAAACAGGATTTTACGAATGTTTCTGTCTGCCTGTGTGCCTCTGTGAGTATGTGTGTGTGTGACTGTGTGTGTCAGTAGATTTTTAGTTTGTTTGCATGATAACTTTCGAAAGAATTGACAGATTTGATTGGCCTTTGGTATATTCTTTTAGTGTCCTAAAATGGAGATCAAGTACGTTAACCAGCCATTTTGGATAAAAACTCTAAAAGTGAGCGTATTTTGAAAATTTTTGAGACCACCTTTTTTTTCAAAATTCAAAAATTTTCTCTACGGATATTTATATGGAAAAAAGTTAAGAGAAGAGAAACGTTACTTTTTTAATTCCCTAGAAGATTATTCTAACAACTTTTTGAATTTGGTTGAAAAATAGAAAACTCTAATTTTGACACCATAAAAATGAAGGAAAAACAAAAATTACATTTTGTGATTAAAATGTGAAAAATAGCAGAAAATATGGCAAGACAAATGTTGTGCATTTTAAAAAGATCTACAAATTTGTTCTACAACACTTTTTGATTTGAAATGTTCTTAATGCTATTTTTCACGATTCTAACAAAAAACAGAACTACCAAAACATTTTTGATGACAAATTAATTAATTTTTACACTCTCATCAAGGGAAGCTTTGTGCAAAATCTGACCCGCCCCCCCCCCATTTTTGTAAAATGTCCACGTTTTGAGACCCCCTGAATCCGAAAAATAGGTTTTACGAATGTGTCTGCCTGTGTGTCGCAATGATTTTTTTTATACAACCAACATTTACCAGAGTTATAGCATTTACAAAATTTCAAAAAACACACGAAAATCAAAATTTTAAGCCAAATAACGCACGATATGAAAATAAGTCACGAGAAGAAAAATGTTTCTTTTTGAATGTCCTACAAGAATATTCTAAAAAAAAGTTATTTTAGCTTCGTACCTAAAGGAATGCCGTACATTGGGAAGAAAAATTACATGTTATGTTTTGAATAACGTACAGGCCACAATAATAATATTATTATGTTCTTGAAAGTTTTTGAAAAAAACGTCAGCTAGGCAAAACTCAAGTTTTTCAAATATTTTCAATATGTATAAGAAATAAAAACGATTTTGCTTCATTTATTTTGGAGAACTTGTAATTAGTTCCTATCCAATTTTTGAGGATATAAAGTAAACTTATGAAAAACTACCAGATGGCGTATCGTGTCTTTTTTCTTCAAAACTTCTATGCAATGGGATTTTCTTACGTTTTTTCCCTCTTCTTATCGTTTCTCTTATTAGGATCCAACAAAAATCTGCCATTATTGCTTCATCCCATCTACCTTGATATCTCTGTTCCATCACTTTTATGTCTTGATGGGACCGTTCACGTTGCTCTTCACTGTATTCTCCAGAGTTTTCGATAAACTTCTCCAAGTGTGAATCGAGGAAGTGTAATTTTAAATTCATTAACGAACCCAAATTTTTCTAAGCCTTTATCATCTTGGCTATAATTTTCTTGTATTCAGGACTCTCATAGTTACTTAGAAAATTCGTTGCTACTGCTTTGAAACTTGGCCAAGCTTCCTTTTAACGTTAGGCATTTGAGTGACAAAGTTAGAGTCTTTAAATAACGTACCAATCTGTGGCAAATTGCTTCAGCAATCCTAGCTTGATGCGAAGAGATGGGATAAGAACTTTCTTAGGATAAACGAGAGTATTTTGAATGATGTTGTGATGTTGTTGTTCCAAAATGATTATTTTGATCTCTGCTGTTCCAATTGCTTTAAAAGCATGGCTCTCTCGTGAATCCTGATTGTTGCCCAAGAAGAATAGTAAGGGTTTTGAGATCTCTACAGATGAGCCATTTGTGCTCTGTGTAATTCAATTTCTCTATATTATTTTTAAATTGCTATACTCCATCTTAATCACCGTTGATTGAGCAAACTGAAATTCCGACTTCGATATTCGCAAAGGAGTTTTTGATTGGTCGTTATACGCTACGTAATCATCTCCTTCTTCATCATTGTCATCATTGTCATTGTTATCGCTGCCTTCTTCATAATCGTCATTATGGCCATTGTTATCACTGCCTTCTTCTTCAGCAACGGTGTCGTCTGCTACCGATTGCCGATTCTTTCCATATAGTTGGTGTTGAAAATTTCAGGTATTTTTCTTTCTCATTTTTTGAACGATATAACATCAGTCTGCAGGCATTATAGATGATGTGAGGAACCCATTATATATCTTTGTGTGCTAACTTACGATTAAAACAATTTTCATACAGACTTTCCACTTTTTTATCTATTTCTTTTTGCAATGACTTGACTTCATATTTACTGCAAATTTGACAGAATGAATCTGGGCATTTATGCAGGAGTTTTTTTAAGGCGATACAGTTTTATTAAGACCCCACTTCGCATCTTTCAAAGTACATGTGTTTTCTCACCAAAAAAACAAAAGAAAGTTTACCCGATACGTAACACAAAAGTGTTACAGCCCGAACAAAAAAAGAACACTTGTTTCATCACCTTTTTTTTGATTGTGGAGGCTCCAAAATGCCATCCTTTTCAAGATGTTTTCAGATGGTTATTCTTATACCCTGTCGATTTGTGGATTACGGGAATTTCTTTACGTCCTTCCTGCTGACTACCGGTGCCACTGCGCGTCCTAGTTATGGTAAGAGAAGGTAAAATACCTATACGCACTTTCAGCCTGACAAGTGTCGATTTTCTGCTTTAGACTTTATTCCGAGAAAATGGGGTACACACTGTAAGGGATGCACACAATAAGGGTTAAGGGGAGGTATGAAGCGCATCGATTCGGACGGGCGTCCAAATCGCGTCCAAAGCGTTCATTTCGCCGAGTCATCCTTACCGACATTTCTTTATTCGTCAAAGAAGCTTGCTGAACTGCCTGGTCGAGTTTCTGATGATACTTT
>NC_046665.1:127791634-127807725 GCF_010883055.1 Belonocnema kinseyi
CGCGTCCAAAGCGTTCATTTCGCCGAGTCATCCTTACCGACATTTCTTTATTCGTCAAAGAAGCTTGCTGAACTGCCTGGTCGAGTTTCTGATGATACTTTTTGTAGTCTTCTCGCCCGTGTTTCGAGGTGGGCAATTTTAGTTTAGGAGAAATAAATTTGGAAATAAAACTGTTGGAATTTGGATCGATTTGCCCATATGCTTTGCTGAGCAGCTAGAGCAGCTACCTGTTCCTTTCGGCATTGTTCGTACCGATTGACTTCCATTCCGCTGATATTCAGATTGCGTTTTTAGGTTAGCTATTTGCAGAGTGATGTCTTTAAGGAAGTTGCCTGTCGATTTCAAAACATGAATTACGAAATCAGAATTTAGTTCGTGAGAGTTATTGCGGGTCTCGCTTTTCAATTTACTCATGTAAATTCTTATTATGTGAGACCTCCTTATATTTGTTCAGAATTATTTTATTTTGTGACAACTTTTTGTTGCATTTAATTTCTTCTATTTTTGAGAGAGTTATCATCAAATAAAGTTTTCTCGCTCGAAAGATTGGTTTGAGCGAGGGAGAATTGAATTTAGCGGGGTAGCTGCAAGCGAGCATTTAGTGGAGAATAGTTACCGATTTATCTAAATTTGCGACTAAATATGATTAAACAATAGGTGATTTTTAGGTGTTTCTTCAGCTTCTAGGCAATACTGGGATATATTCCGTGTGTTGATTAAAGTTTTAAACAATTTTAATAATATTTTCCCAACTTACGAAGATTTATTTCTTAAAAAATAATTGCATTTGGGACAACATTTTTTCAGTGCTTATGATGCCTGTGTTGGGGATATCGAAAAAACGTGTTTAGAGCAATTGTGTATCGCCACGAAAAAGTGAAATTCAAAATGAGAGTCGTTTTTTTTAAATTCACTCCCGTCTCATAAAAAAAGTTTCACTTCAAAAATACAAAAGAGATAGATGCATTGAGAATCAAACAAGCAGTCTGACGGCTACGTTGACAAAAAGCTACTGCCTCAGCTACTTTTCGATGGAAATTGTTTATCGCCAAACTGTATACGGTTTAAGGTAGTTGTCCTGCCAAAAATAAGATATCTGAAAAATTGTTTTTCTATGTTTTTAATATTTAAAATAATATGACTGATGTAATTTCAAAATAAAAACATTATTTTTTATGAAGAACGTTGCAATTCATAAACAGAACATTAATTTTAACCACGTTTTTTGCAATTGTATTTTCTCTGACGATCGTTTCTTACCGATTTTCTTAAAATGATCGCATTTTAATACATTTTGGCTCCTTTCTGCCGGTAAAACATTTCTTACAACTCTACTGTTTCCAATTCTAAAAAGAACCAAATAATATTAAAATATAATTATTTGTTTTCAAAATTTGTTCTTAAGAACACATTGTTTTAATGATTTAGATCCATAGAAGATGCGATAAAAGCCTTATAAACATTTACTTTCAAAATTGCAAGCAGTAGAGTTCTAGAGAATTTTTTCCCGGAAAAAATAACCTATTGTATATTAAAATTCAATCATTTAAAAAAATGGTAAGATTTGGAATGACATGAGTTATAATATTTTGGTTGTTAAAATCGAAGAAAATTTTTTTCTTCAGATATCTGACTTTTGGCGCGGCAACTACCTCAATAATGGATTAAATACTTTCACGATGATTGATTATGATAGATAGTAATATTTCTTGTCTCCGTCGCGTAAAAAAACGAAGTTTTGGCTACGTTTCCTGAACATTGCAGCTTTCTTATTTAGGGCTAACCTGAAACTGGTTAGCGCTAAAGAAGTGAGCTGCAATGTTCACGAAAGGTCGGTAAAAGTTCGTATTTTTTGTGTATTGCTTCTTTTACATCCTTTAAAAAATATTTAAAAGTAAATTTTTTTTGAAAACTGTGACCAAATTATTAAGTTTTTAAGCTCAAAAATCGAAATTTCAAAAAACAGTTGAATGTTAAATGAGGAGAAATAATTTCGTAACAAAATTGTTTATTTTTTGACAAAATTATAATATTTTCCTTCGAATAATAAGCTTATTAACTGATTAAAATGCGAGCACGGGAAAAAAGTCAGTGAGGGAAGCCAACGGACAGCGGTAAGACACTGCAGATAACAGGCTTAGCCAGCTGGACCCATTATAGATAAAATACGAACAGATTCAACTTGCCATATTACGTTAAATTTTGATTAAAATGTTACAAAAATTACTCGTATTATATCCTTAAGTAAATGATACAAACAAATTTATCGGTTAAAAAAATGTTTAAAACTGCAAAAATAACCAGGATTTTCCTTCACCATGTAAAATTGCAGACCCTACAACTAATGATATACCAATATTCGAATTTTCACTTAAAAAATGTAGTCTTCTATTTATTTTTTGCAGAATTAAGTTCAGAGTTCGAGTGTTTGCCTAATGGCGAGCCTATTCCTGGTATTCCTCGCCACAGATCTTCGTTTGTTTCTGACAGACATTCTCCACAAAGAACTCCTTCTCTTGACAGCCCTCATTCTTCTACCAGTTCTCCTCCTCTGATCGAGCCTAATCTTCTTGCCAGGACCATGCATTCTCCTGTCAGGCATTCTTTTACGGAAATACTTGGATTTAGCGATGAATATCTTAGATCTATTCGGTTTGCTTCTACGAAAAATCGCAACCGGATATTCGAACTTCGACGTTACACTTTTCCTCGCGATAAACCAATTCGATTTAGAACAAGAAGATATTCCCTCGAGTCCATTCCAACTGAAGAATATATTGTATTATTAATGGCCAATGGTGATATCTTTGCAATATTGACAAAATCACACAGACACACGATTTTGCGTGGAATATATAAGTCTCATATTACGCCTCATATGCATGCGGGCGGAAAACGGAAAAAATAAACATGCACAGCGGCCTGGTTGAAGAATTGACGCCAAAAGAAGTTGCGGAATGTCCATTAAGCATCAGAAACCCAATTAATAAGAATTTTAGAGTATATCGTGTGTAAACTACAATTTCTCACACCGTTATTCGATTTGAAAGAATTCATTGTGCGGTATATGCACATTGATCAGATCTCCCACTTTGCGATCGATCTTTATGTTTCTTGACATTTATGCATAGGACTTTTAAAGTTAAAGGTACAAACCTTGAAAACTATCAATGTGTAATTTGTTATTACCTTCTCAGGCCTTCACAGCGTTTGAAATTTATCATTTTATAAAAAAGCCTACCTAGTGGATAAACTGTAAATATTAATTGATTCGTGTTGTTTATTGAACTGTAGTCTTTGCATAAAAAATTGAATAATAATTTATTTTACAAAATAATTCTAGATATATTCAATAATAAAACGATTTTACTCAATTTGAATTCCTAATCAAATATCGTGTTAGTCTAAAACATTCAATTTTAACCTATGCAATTGAATTTTTTTTGTATAGGAGAAGAACATTGAAAAATTAAAATCGTTGGAAATTTAGAATTTATATAAAACGTGTACATGTTTTTTTAAATGAACTGCAGTTCATAAATTAAAAATTAAAAATCAATTGATTTCACGAAACTAGTCCTTCTCAAGAGAGTCCATACGCAAAATCTGACAGCTACTGTTGGTGTGTGTGGCAAAAGAACCCTTTGTCTGGAGTACAGAAAGAAATTAAGGTAGGAATAGAATTTCGTTGGCTGGCAATTACGTGGTCTGGCAAGTATTGTGATTTCGGTCCGATGTCCCAACCTTCCATTTTTGAAAGGTGGCGGGTTTTCTGGCTTCTAGGTTATTTTGATTTAGAGTAAAATCTTTAATTTAGTATATCAAGTTTATCACTGCATTAACAATTATTCATTAAGTTTTTTTACACATAAGCCGTCAAACTCTTATATTCTAGGCTGATATCTCATTTTGTGTTTTAAAATTGAGATCAAGTTCAAGCAATGTAAGTTGAGTGTAGTAAGAAAATTCACAAACATTACTAAAAGTTTCCTTAACTACTTACTGTTGAATCCTTATATTCTCGGCTAGTATTGAAACTATTCACGGACAGCCAATTAATTCGAATCGTTAATCGTTAATGTAATTGTTAATAACAATTTCTAAAGAAAACTGTCTATAACAAACATTGCTGTTGTAACATTCATTGTATTCATATCATCCATTTTTCACTGGAGATGATATTTCACTAAAAAAATCGTCCTTTTTACATGAAAAAATAAATCTTAGTGTTTTAAAAAAAAATTGTTTATAATAATTAAATACATTCTTTTTATTCAATTTTGTCGGTTACTCATCGCAATAGATATCACACAAATAATAATTGAATGAAAACCCTTTTTTCGGTGAGGAAACACCCGATTAGGAAACTTGTTTAATTAAGTGATTGAACCGCTGTAGAGTACGAAAAAATAGGCATATTTTGGAATTTTTTTGGTCTCAAATGTTCTTTGATCTCAAGATATTTTTTGATATCAACAAAAACGCGTTTAAAGTATTAAGTACTCTGATATCACCGAGGCATACCTCAAAGGCGTTGCAGCAGAATTTTTTGAAAATTCCACAGTGGTTTGAAGTATATAAATGAATTTCAAGACAATTGTGAATCACGTTTGTTGAGAAAAATCAATTTAACTATGAGAAAAACTTATTGATAAGCAATTTGTTTACAAAAATGTTTATGAAAACAGCTATTGTTAACTATGCTATTTTTTGTTAAAAATTATGACTCTTATGAAAAATATTAGCAACTAGCTAAAAATAATGAACAAAAACTAAAATACTGAACTTTTTTATAATTGCGCCTGAATAATTGTACATTTTATGTGGGTTATTTTTAATTTTGTCATAAAACTTTATATAGGGTGATTTTTTTAACATGAAACTTTCAAATATCTCAAAAAGTAGGCACTCTATGAAAAAATGTTATAAATCAAAATTTAATCACTCTGAGGAGTACATACGCTGATGTTCTGATATTTGGATTCTTTGGATTAAAACTCGTATAATTTATCTAAAACAAACTACTACTTTTAGCGTAACCCAGAAATAACGACGTGGACGTAGCAGTTTTCTGTTCCCTTCGAGGTGCCTGATTACCGTGAGTCCCCTCGCCTCTCACGATTCGAGGTACTCAGAGACTCATCTTTTAATTAAAGTAAGTGCTCAAAATGAGGACCTTCGGCTTCAATGCACTTATTAATCCGCAATTCAAATGAATTTACACAACAGAAAAGTGTATCTTCTTGACATGCACTTGTAGTTTGATCAATCATATTTTCACGTGATGTTGGTTTTTCCTTTTTAAACTTTGTCTTTGAGAAATTATTGGACCACCTCGTTCTTACGCTCATCAAGCAATAATAAATCTACAAAAATATCAAACGACGCGTCGAGATGTGTGTGTGTGTGTTTGTGTGTGAGTGTATGTAATTTCAACGCGGCTGGTTTGTTCGTTTGTCGATTCATGGTTTGTGAATAGATATTCATGTACAATTTCTTTTTGAATTTAATAAATTAGGGTTTTTTATGCTCAAGCTTTTTCCCTATTAAAAACAGTTTCATTCATTCAACGACCCTAACTAGTGAAATTTCAGATCAACGAGTGTAATTACAAGAAACAAATTTTCTAAGCCACCTAGGGCAAGGCAAATAGTCATTCAGAACAAACTTCTCGTGCTACCGCTGAATAGTGTGCCGGACAACCATCATTTTGAAACCGCATGTTCTGCCGTATTTCTAAGCTCAAGTTTTCAAGCAATACTACCAGTTAATTTTCCAAAATGTCTTTATATTTCGGACTAATTCGGCTGCCTTTGATAATATGGGGATTGATCAGTTTTTTGCCATATTCCACACCATACGTTGACGGTCCATGGCCGCTGGTGTTCGACTTCATGAAGACACTGCGAATTTTCAATACTCTAGTAGAGCATTTTGTGTCGATTAACTATTACATGTTTCGTAAAAGACGACTCATCAGAGAATAATACATAAGGCAAAAAGTTGGGATTTTATTGTATTTGTCAACGTGCCCCTTGAAAAAAGCTACCCGATTTTGGAAATCAACGCCATGAAGTTCTTGATGTAAAGAAACATGATACGGGTAAATTTATTACGTTTGAAAATTTTTCAAACACTGCTCTAAGAAATTCCGGAGTAACAAGCAATTTCTCGTGTACTAACGTAAGGATTATTTGCCACTGCAGCTAATACAGCAATTTCATTATTATCTCTAGTGCCTGTTGTTGTTCGGGTCTATTTCTTAGGTTAAACACTTTTATAGGTAGCGAATATTGTTAGTACGATCGAATGAAGTACGTGACATAATTCTATTTGGAAAATGCTGAGTGTAGAGAGATTTTTTCATAGAGTGCCTATTTTTCGAGATATTTGAAAGCTTCGAGTTTTCGAATAAAGCCTAATTTTTCCATGTAGATGTGTTTTTTTCAAAAAGCGCTTTTGACCGATTTCATATGAAACCGGTCAGTCTGACCGTGGCGAGGTCACGAAATTGTTTTGCACTAAAATATATTGTTTTTCAAGGCATATGAGACAAGTATTATTTGTTTTTAATCAAAATTTTTTTACGAATTTAGGTCTACATGGGATGGAAAAAGATCGTGTTGAATTATTACAGTGTTCGATACAGTTTTCTTCGTTGCATTTCATTCGTAAAGACAGAATGACCAATGCTTTAAAATCAATTTATGCGAGTAAGCTAAAAAATTTCCTGACTTGGAAACTATATGTATTTACAAGAAAGAAAAATACAGCAATTCTAGTGACCTATTTGTACTGCTTCATGTGTTAGCTGTTTTATTAGGACCTTTTTTCTCAGAAAGAAAAATCATTTCAAACGACACTGTTTGTGAAAATTGTTACCAAACAATTCAAATCAGGCAATGTGTTCAAATCAGGCAATTTCCGATGACAAAGAGCTAATGTTGAATGATGTGAATGTATGTGGGATCGAACAGTCTGAGTATGAAGACAAAGAATTTCAACCGATTTTTTAGATTGTGGACTGCAAGGAAGTTTACAGAATAATTATAACATTAAGTAATAAGATTCTGTCTTGGACTCGCCGAAGGCACACCTGAATGCTCGCATTATATGGTATTTGTTACATGTTGACAAGGAGTAGTAATTTACCGTCTAGCCAAGATAAGGATCTATACTCAGAATTATTTTTTATTGTAATTTCGATTCCAAACTTATATTTCTGTATAATATCTACAACGAGAAGCGCCACATCCACAGCACATCCCAATCTCGGTCCTTTTTAGTTTAGTAATATTTTTTTCCAACAACCAAAGTGTAAAATAACTTGGGTTGAAGCTGGGATACGAGGCGGTAAAGAACTCAAAACCAACTGTCAACACGAGAAAACTGACAGATGGTAAACATTGGTCGAATGTCAGTTAAGTCAGTCATCGTCAACCACCGTACAGGGAGAGCCGGTCAACACCAGCAGGGCGCAACAATGCCGTGCAACTGCGAAAGTCAGCACCAATCAAACACCATCGCGGCCAGAAGCTATGTTCAACTAAGAGAATGGGTTACCGAAACGACTACTCTTCGCCCGAGACTTGAGGTAGCTGTCTGGTTACTAACAGCCGATCAGCCAATAACAACCCCAGGAGCCCGTCAGACGGAGCGAATCGACTAGGCGGAAACTAGTACAGAGGCGCACATTAGCAGAAGCACCAGATTAGACCGGTGTTGTTACAGCATTTTTGAAACTTGGTATCTTGGCTCGACGGCGTCCGGAGCTTCCTAGTAGCAAATAAAAGCACAATTCGTGTATAACTTGGAGAGGGGTTCACGTCATGGACCACCAAAATAAGGAGGAACTGTCCCGATGGCTGAAAGGTATGTAGCAGCCTCATTAACTTTTCCGCGATTGTTCCTAGCCTCGAATTCCGGTTCTCAGGCAGTAGGACTGTGACAGACCGCGTGTTAACTGAGTGAGTGTTAGATTCAGGGTTGAAGGCGTGACGCGAGACGCCCGCGACACCGCGAAGCAAGCTTGATTTTTAATTCTTTTCAAAATTGGTATAAACGAGTTTTCGAGGATGCTGATTACGAAGCCGTACCCAAAATTTTAAATAAAAACAAAATGGTGCATCCAATATGGCGGTCAAGCATTCCAAATAAACTGGTGATTTTCTTAAATATTGGTGTAATGGGGGTTTCGAGGACGCTGATTACAAATATATTATCAAAATAAAAATATTATTAATTTATATAAAATTATTACGACGAGATATGAATTAATTTAGGTATTTTATATATATCATTAAAATAGAAGAATCAGTGTAAAAATTTTTTTTTATAAGACTTAACTTCGGATGGGCATTTTTTTAAACATCAAGGTGCTTCATTTTGGTGAGTCCATTTCAGGAAGAGCAAACAGTGTTCAGACTTCTTTAGGAATTTAAACTTGTTTTTTTTTGTACCACTTTTTTGAACCTTTGACTCGGACCGGGACGGCTAAACTATATATTGAAAAATAGAATAAAAATTGTATTATTCATCATTACTTTTATTTAGTTACGGTAAGAAATTTATGCAAACAATTTTATACGTAATTTATATTTATAATTTACTAGCCAAACTGTTCCTGATAAACACACTCGTTTTCCCTTAATATTTAGATTTTCGAAGGAATTCGAAAATTTTTTTATACCATAATTTTATGATATTTTCTAGCTATTTTTGGGCTCATATTTCTCCCCAAAATAGGAATTTTGGACAAAGGCACAGGCAAAACTTCAAAAACTAAGTGTCAAAAAACTACCCCTGTCATATAAAATGGGCTCTAACTATACGTTATGCACTCCAAATAATTATAAGCGTATCAGAATTTTGGGCTATGTTTATGAATTCTCCAAAAAACCCTAAAACTATTTTGCAAAATAAACATTTATACTGAAAATCCACCTTAAAGATAAAGTTAACAAAACGCATGTGTATAAATCCTCCTGTTTTGCCCCATTTAACTAGTGGCTTCCCAGGTAAGCTGGAAGACCTGTCTGTAGTTCTTCGGCGGTTGGCGAAATTCAACGCCTCATTAAGGACAGCATCCTGACGAATAGTCAGGCGGCACGATTGACCTTAGAAAAAAGAGACAGCGGGAGTTACCAAGCAAATTCTAGTTGTGCAAATTCTTGAGGCCAAAACGAGGGCTCTTTCTGTACTCAACGACAGGCCCTTTTACCACCCTGGACACGTAAACCTTTGGGTTGCTGGCCAGGAAAAGTTAGAGCCTTTCAGGACGCAGGAAGATTAAGAGCAGAACTAAAGAACTATTCTTGGCCGTAAGGTTATTGTGGAAGGGGGCTGGTTGTTTTCACAGCGACTCCAATGTGGCCAAACCAAGGGTCTGCAAACTTGCGAAGGGAGTCAACTATGACAGGAAAGCCTACGAGTGAGGGAAATGGGATGTGGACGTCAAGAGCAGTCTGTTGAGCACGCCAAACTGTCCACTGTCATGTCTCGACTACAAAGAATCAAGGGAATGATCCTAAGAACCATCATTGGTGCGTCGAATATGACACCCGCGATGGCATTCGAGGCGCTCACATGGTTGGAGCTCCTCCATCGCACGAGAAGAAGTATCGTATTAGCCTATTCAGGAAGAAGTAATAGGTTAAAGGCGAGGCAAATATGCTCGGCGTTGGAAACGGCTGGTAGGCAAATACATACAGAAACAAACAGAAAGTAGAAGCCAGTGTTTAACGTAGATGGAGTGGAATGGGCTTCACTGTAGATAGCTCTAATGTAAAGGCAAAAGTGGGGGTAAAATTTTTTTCAAATATTTTCGCGTTGTCCCATCGTAATCGTATAAAAAGTGAAAACAGAACTGAAAAATGAACAAACTAACATTAAAAAGAAATGTTTATGCTGTGCCAGGATATTCGTCCAAAAAATGCAAGGAAAAAGATACACCAATCCACTTGTTCCCAAAGAAGTATATCGGAAGAAAATAGATAGCTTTAATCGGGAATAAAGACCTGGAGGGAATTGGTTACGATGAAGTAACCTCCAATCATTTATTCATTTGCCGATTACACTTTTCTGAGGATCAAATGAATAAATGTCAAGATGGAACGATGAGATTAAAGTCTGATACAGTCCCAACCTTAAATTTGCCCGAAGTTGAGGAGGTGGAGAGTGGTGCTGAGGATAAGGCTGATGTTGCCAAGTAATTGGATTTATACAACAGGGAAATAGACACTCGTCAATGAAAATTGATCCAATTTTGATATCTCCTTCTCTAGGAAAATTGCGATTTGTAAGTGAAGAGAAGAATAGCATTGAGGACAAAGTGCGACAAAGCTCCATTCTTTATCAGGCGGTAAGTTTAAATGTATAAATCGTTATAAATTTAAACGTCCAAATTGTTCATTTTCAAGAAAGTATATGAACCAAAAATTGCATATGTTAAGTTTTCAATGTAAAAAATTATTTTTAAAAATTACGAATTATAAAAAAGTGGTTAATTTTTATACAAACAAATGAATTTTCATTTAAAATTTTGAATTTTTGATAGAAAGAAATGGACTTTCAACAAAATAGTCTTACTTTCAATCAAATAGTTAAATTTTTTCTGCAAAGATGAATTTTCAAGTCAAATTATGAATCTGCAAGTTAATTAGTAAAATTTTCAACCCAGAATATTAATCTAATAACAGAAAAGACGAGTTTTCAACAAAACTTATGAATTTTTAACTAAAAAGACAAATGAAATATATATAAGTTTTGATTTATAAGAAATAATATTCGAGTAAAGAGATACATTTTTAACTTAAACGATGGGATATTCCAATGTAGTAGGTAAACTTTAAGTTAAAAAAATTAAATTTCATTCGAAAAAAACAAAATAAAAAAAATGGTTAAATTTTCACCGAAAGAGAAATTTTTACCAAAGAAGATACATTTTCGCTTAAAGTAACGAATGTTTGACCGAAAAAATTAATTAAAAAACAATTGTTTCAATTTTTATAATGTAGTAGAGTTTTCAAATCAAAGTCTTAATTTTTACAGAATATTAAAATGATTAAATTTTTAACTGAGAAGATTAATCATATGACAAAAAAGACGAATTTTTAACTAAAAACGATAAATTAAGAACCAAAAATTAAAAATGTAACCTTTCAGTTATGAAAATTAGTTTTCAACTGAAAATATCAATTTTTTAAGAAAAATGAGAGAATATTCAACTGGATTAGTTAAATTATTTATTTAAACAATTACAAAATATTGAATATTTTAATATTGAATTTGAAATATTAGAAATTATTTTTAAAGTTTGGAAATCTACCGAAATTTTACAAAATTCATTTCTTGATTCAAATTGATACGTGAAATTGTTTAAATGCCCTACGAAACAAGTGAAACGCCTTAAAAGATATTTAAATACTGCAAACTTCGAAACGAAATATACAAAGTAAAATCTTAGAAAAAGGAAGAATAATTCCAGAAATTTCTATTCGGTTTAAATTGCAAATAATGCATCATAGACTAAGAAATTATAACTGAAGACTTTTTAAAATTAATTCACCAGTTCATTTATAGGAAAACGTTCACTTCTGTGCAAGACAAATTTATATTCTAGTTTCTATTTAAAGTTTATTTCACGTAACATTTTTACATCGCTCCCTTACGTTTTATACTAAGGAAGTATATAATTTATTTCCATTTTAATTGTAGATAATTATTTTAGTTTATTTTGTAAATAATTTAAAAAGCCAGTTTATTACTTAATTAAGAGTGAAACGTTAACTTTCGTCGCACCTTAATGCTTTATGCTAAGGAATTACAACATTACTTTTCGAGAATATTTGCAACATAATTCTTCTAACTTATTTTGTGCAGATTTTTGCTAACATTTGTACATCTCAATTTTAAGTATTATAATGATAAATTATAATGTTTCTTTTTAAATGTAATTGTAAATAATTCTCTTCATTAATTTTGTGAATAATCTTTCAATCAGTTTCATTAGTTTAATTAATTTATTAATAAATTATTTTAATTCATTTTAAATCAGTTTAATTATCAGGGAAACGTAAAGTTTTTTAAAAGTATAAGTTGCTATATTTTACCTGATACTTAAGATCTTATTTTACTTAACATTTGTACATCTCATTTTTAAGTTTTATAATGAGAAATTATAATATTTCTTTGTTATTCTAATTGTACATAATTCTCTTAACTTATTTTTCAAATAATTTGTAAATCAGTTTAGTAATTAAATTGTACTTGATACTTAATATTTTACTTTTCATCTGATTTTAATATCACATCTTTACGTTTTAAACTAAGAAATTATAATATTTCTTTTAGAATTGAATAAGTCTAGTAATTAATTAACAGAGAGCCGTTCACTATTTCAATGAAAAAGTTTTTTCGAATAAAATAAGTCATTTTACCTATTGTTTCCAACGTAGCTATTTTCGATTGTAATTAAGTATCAAGAGAGAATTAAGCACGTCGAGAACATGTTGAAGACAGACCGTTATGTAACTTTAAGTAACAATTTTTCGACAGTAGAACGTCTTTTTCTAGTCATGATTATAAAGAATCATGATAAGCATCCAAATGGCCGACGATTTTCAGCAGAAGAGAAAATAATTGCCTTTTCAATCTATAAACAGTCTGCCAAATGTTATCGATACCTTCAAACTCTAATTCCTCTGCCAGCAAGATCTACCTTAAAGACTGTCCTCAAAAAAATATACATGGATACTGGCGTCACGGAGAGCACGAGGCAGATACTGAAGGAAGCAGCTTCCCTCTCCAAGAACCAAAAAGAGAGTTTCGTGATTTTGCTTTGGGATGAAACCTTATTAGGTCCGAGACTCCATTACAACAGCGAAAGCGATAAGATCGTTGGCTTCGAAGGTTGAAGCACAGTAAGGACAAGCAAATTCGCAGAACCTGCTCTCGTTTTTATGATACGGAGCATAGAAACCGGCGATAATCTTCCCATTTCCTTCAGCAGAAGATTTTCAGCAGAAGGGAAAATAATTGCCTTTTCAATCTATAAACAGTCTGCCAAATGTTATCGATACCTTCAAACTCTAATTCCTCTGCCAGAAAGATCTACCTTAAAGACTGTCCTAAAAAAAATATACATGGATACTGGCGTCACGGAGAGCACGAGGCAGATACTGAAGGAAGAAGCTTCCCTCTCCAAGAACCAAAAAGAGAGTTTCGTGATTTTGCTTTTGGATGAAACCTTATTAGGTCCGAGACTCCATTACAACAGCGAAAGTGATAAGATCGTTGGCTTCGAAGATTGAAGCACAGTAAGGACAAGCAAATTCGCAGAACATGCTCTCGTTTTTATGATACGGAGCATAGAAACCGGCGATAATCTTCCCATTTCCTTCAAACTTCTGTGATGCTGTAACAAAAATTGATCAGCTGCAGTGTTGCATTAAAGAAGTCGTCAAAGCTATGAAAGATATCGGCTTTAATATCGTTGCCACCGTCTGCGATGGAGCTTTCACCAACGCTGTGGCTATCAAGCAAATGGTCCAAGATACGATGAAGATCCGCGGTGAGGATTACGTCGTAGCAAGTAATTATTTTTTACACTTTTTTTAGAAACATTATATTTCTCATTCATGTAGGAATTAAAATATTCTTTTGTACTCTCAGATGGTACGTAAGTGATCCATGGAGTGGAGATTATTCCTCTTTTCGACCCGCCTCATCTTCTGAAATGTTTCAGAAATAATCTGCTGGACAAAGACCTAGAGTTTAGATGGAGTCCTGGAAAAACAAGCAATCGGAAATTCGCAAAGTGGGAGCATCTCGTCACGGCCTACGAGATAAACGTGCACGGCATTAGAAAAGTTCAGGGACTCGTAAAGTTAACCGATCAGCATGTCTATCCTGCCTTAATAACAAGACAGACTTATAAACTGACAATTCAAGTCTTCAGTGCCGATGTTGCATCAGGACTACAATCTCTGGCAGGTTGTCCAGGTAATTTTAATATACAATCCTTCTTTTCAATAAAACACAGAAAATACAATCTCAATTACTCATTCAAATAACGAACATTATGATCGAGTTTTTGTTAACTTTGTAACTAGTACTGGAATTTTAGCATCGCATAAAGAAATCCTGTTTTTATTTCAGCTTGGGAAACGACCTTGCCTTCACCGAAAAACATTCTCCTGTTGCCAATTGAGGCTAGACACACAGGAGAAGTTTTTGGGTCCATGAATATGATGAACGATGCCATCAAAGGAAAAGTTCTATTCGAAGAACGCAGCGAATATCGCACGTTATGGACGGATTCGAGTTTCCATATGGACTTTTTCTCTGATGCGGCGAAAAAAGTTTTCCAATGGCGATTTGTCAATCCAGTGAACAAGGAACCGACTCCAAAACAACCTTCTTGCTTGACAAACCTTCTACGCACTATCAAAGGATTCTAACGGTTGTGGGCAACGCTACAAAAATTAGGTTTCACGAATTTTAAAACTAAAAATTGTAACTAGGATCCTATTGAGAATTTCTTTGGTCTGATACGTACTAGTGGAGGACAGAACAATAAGCCGACGTGCTATCAATTTATAGGACACTTTAAGGCATTGGTGATAAATAAATTGAGCCACTACCATGCTCTAGGTGCAAACTGTGAACATGATGGAGGTGCTTCTCTTTTAGCATGGCAAAGCTATTTTGCGTTTGTAGACGAACCTGACGAATCTGGCGAGCCTACACCCTGGCCAGAAGGGACACCGCAGAATCCATCTAGTGCTCCTAAAATCGTTGGTTCCAAAAACCCGATTCCTGAAAAAGGAAGCATTTTGGCAACGACTGATTTAATGCTGAAGTCATTAAAAGACAAGTGTGAATTTATTCACTGTTGTCTTATCTGCTCGTCACTTCTCAGTAGTGAAAATGGGTCAAGTTATCAACGCACCAAAAGTGTTTCGTCTGTGCAAGAAATTTATCACGAAGTCAATGGAATTCTCAGTAGGATCATGGATTCCATTTATTCAAAGAAAGGCGTTCAGAAATACGTAACGAACTTCCTTATCAGGGAAATACAGTTCGACTTTGTAACGTGTCGCACTCACAAAGATGCATTAATTACGAATTTGTACAAATGCAGCATTGAGTTGCATATTCTATCAACGACGTCATACTTGAATCGCATTTTGCGAGGTAAATTAAAATTAGATGACCCAGCGAAAAATGTAAGTAAAGAAAAAGCAAATGGATTTAATATCTTTTTGCCAGCAGCCGTCGAAAAGAGTCAGAAGTCTATCCATGAAAAGAATATGACTGTGAATAAATTGAAAAAAAATCGTTGATAAATTATTATGATGAAAGTTTTCAAGATTGAAATATTTTAAAGTGTTTCCAAAGAATTTCAAAGGATTAAAAATATGTTACAGAATTTTTAATCCATTTAAGTAATTTTAAATAATTCAAAAAATTGTTAAATATTTTTGAGTGTCTCAAAATTTCAAGCAATTTTCGACAGTTTAAAAAAAGTTCCTAGTGGTTTCAGAATAATTTAAAGGATTTGAACTATTTGAGGGTCTTTCAAAAGATTTAAATTAAAAAAAATTATTTTAATAATAATTTTTTCACAATTATTTAAAATGTTTGTCAAGATTTTTAAATGTTTTTGAGTTAATTTAAAAATTTCAAAAGATTTAAACTGTTAAAAAATAACTTAATTTGAGAAATGAATTTGTAAAAACAGTTTGAAATTATCAAAAATTATTTTGGAATTTCAAAGAGCTTTGAAAGATTCCAAAGAATTTAAAAACACTTTATATATTTAAGGATATTTTTAAATATTTCTTCTGTGTTTCGCAAGTTTGAGTTGACAACGTCAATAATTAATTTTTTGTCGTTATTTTGAGTGTTAAGAACATTCAAAACCTCATTTCTCATTAACCGATCTTGGATTAAAAATGTTTGTTGTAGGCTTACTTATACTAAAATACTACGAGGGTAGTTCAATAAGTCCTTAGAATGACCAACAAATGGCGCGCGAATCGCTCCAAATCATCTGTTTTCAGTCAGCACCAATCCCGACTAGATATATG
>NC_046665.1:127807825-127810805 GCF_010883055.1 Belonocnema kinseyi
ATGTTATCGCCAGAGACACTTGATCTTGGACGTCGATTATGACTCACATTTTCCACATTTTCTCGTCCACTCTTAAACTTTTTGGCCCAATCAAACACTTGATCCACCCTCGTATTTGACAGAACAACCGTCATCGCAAAAACAAAAAATATTTTTCCAAGAAAACATAGAGAAGCAATCGAAAGCTTAAAACTTCCCATTAACATCAATAGGGACAATGGATATAATACAAATCCGATTTGCCTGGATTTGATTGGCTAATCAGGTTCTACCATTTTCCACGGTGGGGCGCTCTGGCTAATCACAGGCATAGTATAAGGTATACATAAGAACAATATAAAGTCACACATCAGTTTCAGGTTAGCCCTGAAGCAGTGAACTACAATGTTTACGAAACGTTGGCTAAATTCGTAGTTCTGTTTACGATTGGAATCCATAATATCTCTTTTTATTAATTGTACAATGGTTCTTTCAGTGAGTAAGATTTATGTTCAGCAAATGACTGTAAAATAACTCTTTGAAATTTTCTCCTTGAATTTGATAAAGAGTGCATTATAATTTTGTAGTATGCTAATGGCTTTTTTACAAAGGAGTTTAATGCAAGATTACAAAAATTAAAAGCTTAAAAATTATCTTAAAATTAACCATTTAATCGGGCACTGTACTACGAGCTATTCAAGAATGATGAAGGGTCTTATTCTAAGCGCCTGTGCAATGTATTTCAACAGATCGTTTAAATTAAGAATGCTTCCAATGTCTAATAAACGCTTTAACGGGTCTTGATTATTTTCAGAGAGAATAAAATATCTCTAAAGATTAAAAGTTCTAAGGTCATTAAAAATTAAACACGTTAGTAATATATGGGCTAAATCATCATAGTCCATTTTTTTTAACAGACTGCAATTTTCATCCAGACGAATCACTGAATAATTGGACAAACATTTTATTTAACTTTCATCTAAACTGAAGAGGTTTGTAAGGCCATTTATGTTCCAGTAGCATGCTCTGAAAGGCTCATCAACAGATTTTACAACACTTTGACCCTTGATAAGTCACTCACAGATTTGTTTATGCTTATAAACTTCGATGATGCAATATTCGCCAGCTGTGTATTGGAATTGCTAACAGGTGAACCTGCTGTGTTACTATTTACCGTTTGAAGATACCTGTGGAAAAGTCCGATTTTGACTTGAACAAAATTTTCACCCACTCTGACAAAAGTAGGGAGGTTTCTATTGGAACATCATGCATGCTAAAAAACAATTGTTTTTTATATTGCGCTTATCTATCAGGTGCGCTTGCTTAGATAATAATTGCAACTTGAGGTTAGCGAAAGAACTTAAGAGTGCTTCAATTAGTGACACAGAAGGCACTTAGTGACTCGAGAGGAAATAACACAAGTGGTATACTTCAAACTATGCATGTGAAATTATAAGTTCAAAACCTGGTCGTATTAATTAAGGCGTTCACAATTTGGAGTATCTCATCTGTGCCCAGATCGGCCAGTTCACAGATGTGCTTATGGCCATTAACGTGCACAGTTGGACTAATGCACAGTTGCTCTATGCAGACTTAGTTGTCCGTTACCAGTTTTATCCATCGAAAAAAAAACAAAAAAAAACATGTTAAAACACAAAATTATTTCTCATAAATATGAACAAATCTTAATAAATAAAGCCTTACCCATACGGCGAAGACAGCAGTCCCGCTATTGGCAGATATTTCATACTTACTGATGCAGTAACTGCCTGTGAGATTTAGATGTTTTTCTGCAATCGTGATGCAGTAATAAAGAACATGAATAGCTACCTCATCATCCCTTCCGAACACGCGACAAAGGGGGCTTTCTGCAAGACATAGATTATGTTTGCGATATGTGAGGTTTCCATGTCCTATAAACATTTCTGCCTCGGGTCTCATGAAGTTTTCTCTTTCTCATAGTTTTGCTAGCCTGTCCGATAATTCATTCCCTTTGATGCCGCTGTCTGTAGGAATACAAAGTAAGATTACTCGGTTTTCCGTTGCTAGATTGCTCAGCGCCTCCAAGCACTCCCATACTAGTAGCGTCGTAGTCGTTGTTCCATTTAGGACCATTGTAGCAGTCCTGCTGTATAAGCAAATACGGATGTTTCTTTTGTTTCCATACTTCTGTGCCTCGTAGACGCATTGAAGCATGACCAGAAACTCCGATTGTGGGACAGTGGCGTACAGGTCACATCAGGCTGGGTCGACTCTCATGGGTTGGTTTGACTATTTATAGCGACACTAGCGCAATCTACAAGGAGGTGGCAAACTAAATCGTATCTATGCGTTCGTGCACGTATATATGTATATTATTTGAGTGTGTTTCAGGAACAAAAATAAGAGGAAATAAAAGAATTAATTCAAAATTATACAAATTTAAGACGAAAAAGGTGTAAATACTGTTTTCTGTACCATTTTTTGTCATAAATTTGTACAATTCTGCATTAATTCTCCAATAAATGAAGAAATATATGACACATGAAATGCAACTTTTTTACGGCATTTTATTTATTCACATGAGAATATAGAAATGAAATCAGTGACTTCTTTTGCATAATATAGAGTGTTTCGTAAATGTACGAGAACTGAAACGAGGTTATGTTTAATACGAGGGTAGTTCAATAAGTCCTTAGAATGAAGTATAAAAACAATTTTTTTGGGTAAATTTTTTTTTATTTTTCAACATAATCTCCTTGGAGCTCTATACACTTGGTCAATCGCTTTTCAAGTTTTTTTAATCCTTCAGAAAAGTGCGTTTTCGGAAGTTCCTCAAAATAAGCACTTACAGAGGCAATGACGTCTTCGTTGTCTGGAAATCTCTGTCCACCGAGCCATTTTTTCAAATTTTGAAATGAGTAAAAGTCACTGGGGGCTAAATCTGGTGAATACGGTGGGTGTTCGACCAATTCGAATTTTAGTTCTTCAATTTTAGCCATTGAAACGAAGCATGTGTGAA
>NC_046665.1:127810905-127848248 GCF_010883055.1 Belonocnema kinseyi
TATGTAGAAAAATAATCAATAGTATTTTTGTATTGTTTTATAAATAAATAAATATTAAAAAAGAATTCCGGTTAATATTTGATTCACCCTCGTATAATGTTATGGCCTGTTTCGTTATAATGCTCAGCTAGTGCGGATTGTGTGAAAATCCAAAGATTTGAATGTTAAGTTTCTTGCTGATTCTTCCTATTTGTTCTGTGAAACCTTGGATGTATGGTAGAATGGTGGTTGTTTTTCTCTCTCTCTCTTTTTCTTTAGTAAGTTGTCTTGACTTTATCTTAGTTTATTTTCTTTATTGGTTTGTTTGTGTAATCGCTTATTATTAGGATTTGTTAAAGGTTTTTTTAACTCCTTTTGTATGTACCTTTCTGTATGGGTGGGTTTTCTGTAAACTTCATATCCTAATGAGTTATCAGATCTCTTGTCCTATGTCACCAGATGACATAAGTGTGATCAACGTAACGGAATCAAAATTCCGGTTTAAGCTTGCATTGGTTAAAGGATGGTAGATTTTAATATTAGAAGAAAAGTACGTATTATGGAGACAGTGCTCTATTAAAGGTAAGAGCTCTAAAGGGACGTTCCTTAAAGATTTAATAATATCAATTGTATCAGAAATTGGTATTTTCGTAAAGAGAGATACTAGGTCGCAACTCACTCTGATGTCTTGAGGTTGAATGTGAAACTGTTGTTTCTTTTCGATAAAGTCAAATGAGTTTTGGACGTGAGTGATAGAGTTTCCTGTAACAGGATTTAGTTCTGTGGCATAAATCGTGCTAAGTTGTAAATTGGTGAGTTTATTGCGCTGACGATCGATCTGCATGGAATGTTTATCCGTCCTACGTCGTATGTCATTCGCTTTTTCGGACGAACGGGTATATATTGTGGATTTAAAATTAATGATAAATTATTCTTTCGGAATTTTAGAAGAAGCTACTGAAAAGTGATTTTGTTGTCCCTACATTATTTAAAAAAGCTAAAGATGTTAATAGCTTAGCTGGAGAAGTCCTGAGCTTGCTAGAGGCATTGTTTTTAATAAGTATACTATCCTCGTAGAGTTTTTATAATAGATTTAATTCTTTTACGATGGGTAATCGTCCGAAAAAATTAAACTTTTCGAGATAGGTGGGACTGAACGCGACAAATATGATCATAAACGAATATTTTGTCCGGCTTGAAACTTGAAGATGAGGTGCAGATTTTCCAATAAACTGTAATCAGCGCAGTCACTGATAATACTAGAAACACTGGTAAGACCAGTCCAGCTAATAAGGACAACAAAATGGCGCTGTCCAGGTAATAATAGGCGAAATCATGGCGCTGTCCTGGGAATGTAAATACTGTTCGAAATATTAAAGGTGGAAGACAGTTCAGTCAATGAATACAAGACTGTAAATTAGTCCAATTATCGGAAGAAAAGCCGGCCCAGGTGCTAAAAGCAATGTAATGTGACTGCCCTGGCAATACAAAAAGATTTTTTAAAATAATCAAGGCAAAAGACATTCTGGACCAGTTAGTTAAGACAAGACTATAAATCAGTCCAACCAACAAAGACAAGACATGTTATTAGTCATGTCGGTTAAGACGAGACAATAGATCAGTGCAACCAACAAAGGCAAGACTTGTTATTAGTCGAGTCAATTAAGGCAAGACTATAAATCAGTCCAAACAAAAAAGGCAAAACTTGTTATTAGTCCAGTCGGTTAAAACCAGACTATAAATGAGTCAAACCAACAAAGGCAAGACATGTTATTAGTCCAGTCGGTTAAGTCTTATATTCGTTAACTGAACTGTCTTCCACCTTTATTATTTCGAACAGTATTTATAATTGCCATGACAGTGCTATGATTTCGATTATTATTACCAGGCCAGCGACATTTTGTTGCCCTTAGTAGCTGGTCTGGTCTTACCAGTGTTTCTAGCATTATTAGTGTTTGTGCTGATCACAGTTTATTGAAAAATCTGCACCTCATCTTCAAGTTTTAAGCGGGACATTAGATTCGCTTGTAGTCATATTTTTCGCGTTCAGCCCCACCTATCTCGAAAGATTTTGATTTTTTAAACTAGTGCCCATTATGATTTTTTGATCAGGAGGCTTTGAACTATATTATATTGCAATTTTAGCCAATTGGACCAGGTCCAGATTTTAATGTACACTGTGCGGGATCCTTTTACATAAAACTTATTTCTTTTTATTAGGATGTGAATGTAAAATTTTATACTCTAAATTTCAATTTAAAAAATCTTGTTTACAAGAAACGTGTTTGCAAACAACTTTCATAGAAAAGATGCGACTCACAACACAAAAAGTAAAATGGGCGTATCAGCAGATTTCTGCAATAGAAAGACTTAACGCCAGCTTGCGGTGTTAGAAAGACGTAGCAATTGTTTTTTATATTAAAAGGCTCAGCGATTGCGGTCTGTGCTCTTGTGTTGAAGCAATGCCAGAGTCTACGTTTTAGAAATAAATAGAATATCCCTCTTTATTTCTCCTTCGCTTCTTCTACTTCTCTCCCTCTAGCTAATCTTATTCTGTCTCTCTCTCTCGCTCTGTCTCTTTTGCTTGGTCGCTTTTTTTTCTTCATACATTTCTTTCTTTTTTCTTCTCTTTTCTTTTTTCTCTCACACATGTGTGAATTGATTTGCGATTTTACCCTTGATTACTGAAGTGTTACAACGCTCACGCGTTTTTTTACTTAAGCTGATGCATCATAATTTTTTAGAAAAGTATTATAGTTTAAATTATTTATAGTATGTACCAATACGAGAGTGCGTTCACGATATTTCCAAAAACTTATTTTTATTATTTTGATCAGAAATTTCGTCATTCATACTCTATTCCTATCCTAACCTGCGCCACGTTTCCCACTCCTGCCTGCAACCAAAAACCTAGGTAACAGAACTCCTCCACAATTTGCACTGTTTGCATGTTCATTTTCCAAACGTAATTTATTTTGGTCGTTCTACTTTTAAGGAACATAATCTTGCACGGTTTTTCTGAAATTAATTGAACTCAAAGGTGCGAATACTGCATATATTTTTCTTGATTTTGTATCTGGGATGTCTGTGACTATTTTTTTATGGTAAATAAAATCTTTGTGAGGGCCGTTTTTGAAAAAAATCATTTCAAATTTCAAAAAATCGGAATTTCAATGTTTTCTCGAATGCGATGCCATATAAAAAAAATCAAAAGAACAAAATTGTTCCTCAGAAAAATTTCTACAAAATAAGCTGTCATTCACGAAAATATTATCAGTAAAAATTATGAATATAGAAATATTAAGATTAGAATTTTCTGAGGATGGTTTTTTATTTTTAAAATGTTATCTTTTTATGATAAAATAAAGAGAGTATGTTGAATAATATGTACACTTCAATCGCTTCTTTAAATGTTCTGGCTGCTGTATTCACAAGCTGCGCGTAAAAGTTTCTTTGGATATTCTGGATGGACTTGGGAATCTTTTTTTTGCCATTTATCCGAACTCCTATTCGAGCTCGTGCTAACTAGCTTGTTGAAACGCTGTAGGTTCGAGGAAATCCCGGATTTATGGTCCTTACCTGATTATATTTAAATTGTGAATTTTAAAAGGTGGGCTGAGGTCGTTTGACAATTAAGAGTAGATACTTACCTCGCCCGCCTGGAATCCACAACCCAACAATGAAGCAAAACTGCGAGCAATAGGTACAAATGTAAGGAGTATTTAATATACCAAATAAAGTTATAATTTCATTTGTAAAAGTAATAAGATTATTCGCATATTCTGTGTTTAAAGTTTGAGTAGGATTTTACATAGTTATTTTGGAGCTTTTTAGAAAGAAGACCAGTTCGCTGAAAGTGTAGATCATTTCTAATGCACCTTAATCTAGGATTGGAATGCGGTCCGCTCATGAGGGCTTTTGAATTTGCACAGAACGTCCTCCGCTCTTTTACAAAATGAAACTGGTCCATTCACTCAGTCCGTCACTGTCAAGCACTCTGTAGCATTTCCGTAGAAAATTCTAATTACATATCGTTCTCACTATAGATTTAATTGAAAAACTTTATTTTT
Source organism: Belonocnema kinseyi (assembly GCF_010883055.1). Lineage (NCBI taxonomy): Eukaryota > Metazoa > Arthropoda > Insecta > Hymenoptera > Cynipidae > Belonocnema > Belonocnema kinseyi. The sequence continues at coordinate 127,814,955 of NC_046665.1, forward strand.
ACTCCTCTTGGTAAATCATATCAACTGGAACGCTATTGAGCGATTAATTCTAGTTTCTCGTAAGGGTGGATTGAACCTGCCTCGAAAACTGTCATACTAATTTCAGCATCACGCCCTTAATCCACACGTAAATCTTTAACATCTCTTTATGCTTTCGTTCTGAATATTTTTAATTTCTTATAGTTAGGTATATATTGCTTTTATCAAAAGTTTTTATGTGTCAACTTGTCCTCCTTGATACCAATGTCTCTCTTTCTCATTTAATCAAAATATATTGTTTTAGATATTTAAAGTGTAAAACTGATTATTCTCATTTGAATTGATCACGTATTAAAGTTCTCAAGCAAGTCCTGCCTTTGATGTTGCAAATAGCAACTAATTATAAAAGCGGCATCGTTGCATCGCGGGTAGTGGAAAGGCTACGTCGGTTGGATAAAAGGTAGATTTCAACTTTAGAACAGGGCCCCCATATGTAGAAATTCTACCATCAAAGTCGCCTCGAAAAATTTGGTGAGTCGGTCGTTCTCGACTACTGGAGGTTCGTCCTGGTTTCACTTGTGTGAAATAGTATGTATGATTTGATCAAAATTTAACCCTAATATAGGCGCTTTGAGCTTATTTCAGTTTTCCGGTCAGACTTCCGAACAGTCTCTCCGCCAATAGAGGCTGAACGTCTATGATCAGAATTTATAGCACACTCGCAGGTTGATACTAGGATAACCTGTAGAACGGTACATATTTACAGTTGCTGTGTTGAGACCCCTAAATCGTTGTGGCAGGCTGAGAATATACCACTTGATTAATTTAATATTAGACTATAAGGAGACAGGCAACCGTTGGGAAGCAGATCGACTTAGGAAGTTGGTTAGGAACTTTGCAAAGAAAGCTTCTTTTTTTGTCTCAAAACAATTATGGTGTAGGAAATAAGGAATGATTATTATTCTTAGTATTTTATACTGCAAAGAACTTACTACTGTAAGATTTATTTAATAACTGAATTGTGGGTACCGGCATCGCTCGGTTACCGTTGACCCTATTGTGAATCAACTGTGATTACAATGGGTTTGACTACTTAAATTGCGGGGGCATTCGCAGCTTCCATCATAAAAAAATAAGAAATACCATTGGAATTTTAAAGCTTCATTTTATTTTTTGGTTAGAGTATCCTAACTTGTTCAATTTTAGCGGATTTATTTTTGATCAGGTTTCAAAATTAAAAAATTAAACACCACCTCTACGACCACAAGAGTGAGAGGTTCTGATCAAGGAAATGCGGAGAAACTAAAGGAAATCGTTGGTTTATTTCGAGTCAGTCCATTTGAAATAAGAGATTCAAATGGTCTCTTTTCTCGCGCCAAATTAATGACCAATGTGTGACATCATCCAGTAGCTGTTGCCCTCTAGCGCCCATGTGTGAACTTCGTGCCATCGACATCCTACCTTACCTAGTGCTTCACAACGTCTCCGGATCCTGAGTTGCTTACGTCGTGCCCCCTGTCAAGTAACTTTTTTTCTACTCCTAACTTACAAAAAACGTTGATTATAATAATATTTTCTTGCAAACCCGATTAATTAGAAATTAGAATTTATTAAATTCGACTACTACAATTTGAATTCTTGAAATTGTGTACATTTTTTGTCCAGGAACTTTATTTTTGGCACGACAACTATCTGAACACAAATATTGTCTTCCAGATATAATACAGATATTAATAATTGAATTTAGACGTGGTTATCATTCTCGAAATCTTATAAAAGGTGTCCTAGTACTATGCGTATAGACTTCTATCGCTGTCTAAAATAAAACATTTGACATCGGAAATCGAAAAAAGGCAAAATTTTACATTAAAAATTGTAGTCAGATCATACGTAAGGTTTGACCTTGATGAACTTATTAAGGTCTGACCTATGACCTGACTACACCTTTCGAAGTAAATTTTTCCGTTCTTTCAATTTCCGATGTCAAACAGAGTCGTTTCATTTAAAAAACAAAGAGTGACCTAGATATGACCTTGATGGTCATAGTCAAGGTCACTTTATGTTGACTATTTAATGTACAGTGTTTAAGTAAGTAAATAGGGTAAGAGGATGATTTTCACAAACTAGCTTGCGAAAAAATGTTCAGACCATATTGGAGTTTGAATGACCTTGATACGTCCATCAAGGACCTTACCTATGACTTGACTACACTTTTTAACGTACAATTTTCCGCTCTTTCAATTGCCAATGTCAAAAATGGGCCATTCCATTTTAAAAAAAAACAAAGGTGACCTTGAAATAACTATGAATGTCATGGTCAATGTCAAAACTAAGGTCACCACTGGATTTCTCGTTGAAAGTTACTTCAAGAATGACCTCAACCTTCCCCAACAAAATTTCAAATTCGAAGCTTGAGCCAGGTTTTCTTTACATAGTCTTTTTAAAAACTATAAAAAAGTTTTCTTAAGAAATGAAATTTTTAATTTAAAATAAAACTAGAAAGAAATTTCGAGATAAATAAGTGCTGCAAAGATTTTGTTTTGATAAACATATAGTTTTTAATGGTAAGAATCAAATATTTATACTAAAGACACAATTTTTTTTAATGTTTAAAGCTTTTAAACGTTATTCTTTAAAATAAAGAGCAAATTGTATTTATCATGATTATTTTTATATTTGTTTCTTATTTTTCTTTAAATTGTATTCTAAGCTGCGCTGACACATGTATCATTTCAATAAATTTATATCATTACAATTCATAATATGCTTAAAAATTCAATAATACTAATTCTTATTTCCTTGTTTTTATCATTTATTTTTATTTTTAATCTTGTTTTTTACGATTAAATAAAAAATACTGTGCGTCTGTATAGGGTCTAATACAGAAATATATATAGGGTCCTATATAGAATCCTGTGTCCTCTTTCGTCTTTTCTGTCCTTTTTCCAAAATTTTTTTTTTATTTTAATCTTATTTTTTACAATTAAAAGAAAATCTACTCGTCCTATCTAAAAATTATTAATAATAAATTGATAAATTTTTTCCGGCAAACATTTTTTGTCTGTTAATTTAATTTGCACGTTGTGTCATTTTCAAACAAACTACGCATGCTATCAAAAAGTGATAAGAAACAAATTTTTAGATCTTTTAAAAATGCATAATTTTTATCTTAACAACTTATTACCTATTTTTCACAGTTTAACCGCAAAATGTAATTTTTTGTTTTTCATTTTTTTTATTCTGTCAAAATTTGAATTTTCAATTTTTTAAGAAAAATCAAAAAGGGGTTTGAACAATCTTGTAGGGCATTGGAAACAAAAAATTTTTCTTCTTTTGACTTCTTACATATCATGCTTTATTTGGCTTAGAATGTTAATTTTCGTGTGTTTTTTGAAATTTTGTAAATACCATAACTGTGGTAATTTTTAGTTTTATAAAAAAAAGTCATGGGGATAAATTGTTTGTCTGTTTGAATAATATCAATATCCGTTCATAAATTTTTTGAATTTTGTTAAAAAGTGGTCTCAAAAATTTTCAAAATACACTCACTTTTTGAATTTTCATCCGAAATGGCTGGCAAACTAACTTGACCTTTATTTTAGGGCAGTAGAAGAGTATTCCAAAGGCCAATCCAATTTTTAAATTGTTTCGAAAGTTATCGTGCTAAAAAACTAAAAATCTACAGACACACAAACAGATAGACAGGCACATTCGTAAAAACCTGTTTTTCGGATTCAGGGGATTCAGGGATTTCAGAAAATAATTGTTCTGTTAACTTTAGTTCACATCGTAACCTATTAAATAATAACTTTCACATCGTCAAATTTTTAACTTAATTGTTTTTTAAATGAAGGAAAACCAAAAAGAAGTTACAGGCTTCTAAAAAGTGCCTTCTTTTCACAAATTCGCATACTGACAAAAATGATTACATAAAAAAAATTACTGATAAATTTATTGTAGATTCTGATGGACAATGTTACCTCAATTAATCGTATAAAGTTTTGATATTTTGAGTACAGTAGTTTTATAAGAAAAAAATGTTAAAGTTCTTATTATCACGGCGTCGTCCCCAACTTTAACTTAAATTTATACTTTGTCAGTTTTAAGTTTGAGAAACATCATTTTTTGCACTGGTCCCATCCAGAAATTCGAATTTGGATCTGATCGGAGCCAGATTCGGCAGAATTTGGCCCAAATCAGGCTATCTAGATGGGGCCAGACTCGAAATGAAACGCGATGTCTGATCGGAGCTCAAGCGCTGCGTCCAGAGATAACCATGCCTGGCCCCGATCGGGCCCATAATTATTTATTTTTCTTATTCTTAATTAAAAGGGATTCTTAAATAAAATAATATTAAAATCGAATATATCACCTCCTTAACTGAAATTTGAGAATATAAATATCAGTTTATCTAACAGATCGCGATATGAAAAAATCGGAGTATATCAGACACTTTTTTTCGAGCAAACGGAAAAAGTGAAACGACGCAATATAACAGCCAGCATTTTTATATGATAAACCATTTAAGTATTTTGCAATATATTTTCTGTTTTAATTTCTAAATTGAAGTTGCTTTCAATTTCTATATTGAACTTAATTGTGGAAAGTTATTTAGAAATAAGTGGATTATAATAGCGCACTGGCTCTTGAAGTTACTTTTACACAAGCGAATATAAATAAGAAGGTTGTATTTACATTTCGATTGTATCAAATCACCTAAAAAAACGTGAAAATAAATATGTTTATGACGTCATTGTTGATCTAATTCGTTTTCACATTCAACAAATGAAATATTACTTTTGCTACTTTCCTTATGAATAAATAACCTCTTTTCGAGGTTAGGTTTCATCTTAACCTTCTTAATGAATTTACTTATTATAGTCTTCAACACGTAATTCAGGAATATTTTGAAGTATACTATAGCTACGCATTTTTTCCCAATTACTTTGTCACTTTTAGAAATAATAATTGAAATATTTTTGACTCTTGACACTTTACATTCAGACTTGGGCGATTTGGAGTCAACCCACTTTAGTCCCCGAAATTAATGAAGCGCCATCTACTGGAAAGCATGGCTGTTAAGCCGGGATCTAGAGGGGGCCAAATTTAACAATCACAAAATGGTGTGCCCGATCTGACCCAAATCGGATGTAAGGCAAACATTTGGCAATTTCTGCACGGGGTGCACCTTTGAATTCTATTTAAAATAAAATAAATAATAATTTATACACTATAAAGTGAATAATCAACTCTACATGAGATATTATTTGCTATATTTAAAAATGATTTTTTTTTAAATATGTCCATAAAAAGTTTTAGATAAAAGTCGGTAAAATTTTCTTAAATAGTTCTTAAAAATATACAAATATATATTTTTACCTATTAGGAATCGTCTTCATGAATCGCATTGGAATCTGTAGTTATGTCTCAGGTGGTAACAGAGATTTCAGTTTCTAGAGCTTCAATTTATATTTTTAATTACAATTTTTTTGATAAATTATAATGCAAGATTTTCTCAAATCTATAAGAGACGACTTTGCAACATAGGTTATATTTTTAGCTTAAAAGATAGAAAAACCGTTAAACCACGCAGTTAAACCTGTCAAACATTCATTTCTAGTTTTTAGGTTATTTCATCGAAATCAGATAACTTTACTTGTAAATTGAGGAAAGGAATTTAATTTAAACCGTGGTAATCATAAAATGAATGCAATATTTTCTACTTACTGTAAAATATTAATATGAGTGTTTACTTACAAATCGTTTGACGGCTTGCATCTATTTTTCCTTTTTTTTTCTCTTTGCCAAGGTCTGTTTGGAAATCAATAAAACTGCAACTCCGGATTTTTACTTTCTGTGTTAGCACATTCCACGACACAACAGTACCTTCGACCCATACTTTAAATGAAACTAATTTAAAAAAATCGCAGTAATTAATGCCGACACGTAGTTGTCAGTACTTGTTTACATACGGTCGCGCACATTACATCGCTGCCCGGTAGGTACGCGAACTGCCGCTAGGGGCCAGACTGGCGCCACCTTCGCTACTTTTTAAGGTGTTCACACAAGAAAATACGTGTGCAGTATGCTGGAAACCGCTCACGCACGATCTGTTCGTGCACGCACACAGGCCGCCAACCAATCGCGTGCGAGCTGGCTATATACCGTTCACCTATCAGTCCGGCACTTAAAACAAATTCGTAACGTCAAGAACTTTTGCGTCTCGAGTGTCGGTCCGATATGTGAACGGTACGTAGCCAGCCCGCACCGCAGCAGCGCGATAGATCGGGCATGATTGGTTGGTACTCTGTGTGCGTACACGGCCGGCTCGTGCGTGAGCTGTTTCCAGCATACTGCACACGTATTTTCTTGTGCGAATACCTTTAGGCGTATTGACGCCTATTGCCCCTACTACGAGAACCCGACTTCACAAACACAAATTCCGCCGATCCTTCACCAACATAAACTTATTTACTTTATTCGACCAAATTCCACCTCACAACTACGCTGAAAAATTATTTTCATCTCCCCAATTTGCCCTCATAATCCTCAATTTCCGCATTATAGATCTTACTTTGCAAATAAAAGAAGGCGCACTTTGGTGCACTTTATTTAGCAAAGTCTGCGGACTTTAAGTTTTTAGACTAATGCTGACTTACGGTCTATAAAAAAAAATTATTCAGAGTAAAATCAATAAAAAATTATGAAGGTTTTCTTTCGGCTACGCGGACTTAGCCTAGATTTTACTATTCATAATCATCTACAGTATCTATTTCTTGACGGATTTTAAAGTTGTTTTTTTCTTGTAGAAGAAGTTTAGAGTCGAGCTTCTAAAATTTTAGGTAACTTGTATCTTTTAAATTATTTAAGGCTGAAGTAGTAGCCAAACAGATATTGTGACCAGGATAGCATTTTTAGCGAGATGATTTCATTTCTTTGATACAAATATAAAAAGAAAATCATTATAGTTACAGTCCAAAATTCGATCATCGATCATTTATCTGGGAGTGGAGGAGGTCAGAGGTCAAGAAATTACATATTGACAACGGTGAACTTAGAGCAGTGCATTTTCTAAAAGAATTATAATTTTAAGTTGCGTCGTAAATTTTCATCGAAGAATTCTAATTTTGTGTTTAGAACAGGGAACGTTCGTAACGAATCATAATTTTTACTCGGGACAGGCCATTTTAGTATAGAAATATAATTTTTATTGAGCAAAAGGAAATTTCCGTGAATAATTATAATTTTTACCCAGCACTGTAAATTTTAGTTCAAAATTATAATTTCGCCTTTGTGACAGTGAATCCTTGAAAAGATGTATAATTCATAGACATGCAACCGAATTTGTATAATATTGTTAATACATTATAATTCTGAATAGAAACAGGGGACTTCCATGGAGATTTATCATTTTTATTTTGAAATTGTGGATTTCGTAAATGATTAGAATTTGACTTCAAAATGAGACATTTTATCGTCGGTGGAGAATTTTGGAAAAGAGTTTTAATTATCATTAAAGAGAATAGGATTCTTTTTAAATCTCTGTTCAAATACAAAAATTATAATTTTATTACCTCACACCCCCCTCCTAAATTTTATTATTCATCTTTGAAATATTTTTAAATAACAATAAATGTTTGAAACTAATTAAAAATCAGCCAAATATATGTAATTACGAAAAGAGCAGTTAAAAAAGCAGTTAAATTGGCAAACGTTTCGACCACGGATAGGGGTCCATGCTCAGTGGCAAATATTTTATTAATGATAGATAGATTTTTTTCTTATTTCGCAGAACAAATTTCATGTTTTCCCTTGAAACTCACTTTAATTAAATGTAAATATCTGATCATAAAAAGTTGACATGATTATCTCTGCGATAACAAGCATATAATAACTCTGTAACCAGACGAAGAATTAGGATATTCATTGGGTACACTGTTACTCCAAGTCTTGATTAATATACTAATTAGATTTTTCTTTCATTAGAAAAGATGAGGATTGTTTCTACACTTGTCTTGTCTTTGGGGGTTATCCTCGTGTCAGTTGGTGAATATAATAATATAATATAGCTATTCTCATTACATCATAATTGCTTTTCTATTAAAACTTGTTTGTGTTTGTCCGAAAAATGAATTTTTTCACTTTACTTACTCTGAGTTTATTGCGGGAAATAAGTAATACTAAGTAAAGTTCATCTAAAAATTACATAACACGATTTGGAGGGTAGAGGGTTTTATTAAACTATTTATGCCTACTTGGTGATTAGCGACCCTGCTTTTTCGATGGTGAATCCCAGTATTTGATTGTTTATTTAAAATTACACAAATTTTTTATTTGAAAATAGATTGAAATCTGTCGTCCAATAAAACAATGTTATTTAGCATTTCATATGAAATTAACCCTCAACTGCTAGAACGGGTCTCTGGGACCCGGGCGTTTTTTACTAGTTTATTTTTTTCCAAAACCTTTCTCATTTTTTCAAAAACATGTATTATACAAAATTCATTTTTATATTTATTTTCACAATATTCTTTTTTATGAGACAGAGATACAATTTTTAAAAAATAAAGAAGCTAAGTCTTTTGAAAACCAAAATATTGAAGTTTGCAGTTTGCCTGGGTCTGCTGGACGCGGGTTCTAGCACTTGAGGGTAAAACCCATTTTTTTTTATCTGGGCATAAATCGGGAAAAATATTATTGACTTTTAATTATAGGTATCATAATATAGAGGAAGGTTTAGCAGAAATTCGATTTGTTAAACTAAAAGTGAAATTTCTTCTAAATAAAATGCAAAATTTTATGCGTTTGTTGCACAGATAGAAATATTTTTAAAAAATTAAGAAGAAATAAAATCAGAACTTTAAAACTTTCTCATATGAAGATCTTCATTTACTATTTTTTTTTATTATCACGAGAGAACCCCAAAGATACGAGCTCCAAAGATACGAGTGCTCTACATATACGAGCGCCCTGACTCCAACGGAGTTAGTGGAATTTTTTCCCCTCTGGCACTGCCCTATTTGAGAGTCAGACAAGCGCGAATGCTCACTGCCTTCAATTCGACTAGCGCGTACACGTAGTAGGCATGTATGTGTTATCATTTATTACCCCCGGAATCTAATCGTCGAAGGAGTGTGAGGCCCTTTTGCGGTCGTATCCTTGGAGTTCCCTATTCCTGATCTTCTCGTACCTTTGGAGTTCGAGCATACCTATATATAAATTCTTACAAGACTAGATACGACGTCGTCGATCTCTTACAAGAGAGTGTACGAAATTATGATTCTTGTTTCCTTCCGAGTCTTAGTGCGTAAGAGCACTAGACTGGCAACAATTCACCCAACAATACACAAGAAAAATCGTTTCTCTGTTTCTTGTTGCAGAGCTGAGCTCAAATTTCGAGCACTCACGTGGTAGCGACTCTACTACTAGTGTTCCCAGTGGCAGACCTTCTCATCCTCTTGATTTGACTCTTTCTCTTGCTATACCTCAGTCTTCAGATTCTCCAATCAGGTCTTCTCCTCCTACTGATCCTTCTCTTCGCGCCCGGTCCAGGTCTCCTTGTACCATTCGTTATTCTTTCCATTTAGGTACACTTACAATTCAGCAATTGAGATCTATACGGCTTATTCCCCGCACGAATCCGAACCGACGATTTGAAATTCGAAGATACACTTTTCCTCGCGATGCACAAATTTTTTTGAGAATGGGAAATAATAATCTTGGGCCCATGCCAACCGAAGAACAAATTGTATTGTCAACTTCCAACGGCGAAATCTTTGCAATAGTAGTGAAAAATTATACAATTCTTCGTGGAATATATATTTGGAGAGACTACTTTCAAAAACGGATAAAAATAAATATGCACAACGCCTTGGTTGAAGATATGACCACTGATGAAATAGAAGAAGCTCCTCTGGGCCGAAAGCGCCCAATCTCCAGCTATTTTGAAAAAATATTCGTAGAAGAATTTCGGCCACGACGTTAATTTAATTTTTAAAAATGTAAAATCAAAATACATTATGTTTTGTAATGCGAAGTAAGGTCAGCATGTTACAAATTATTGCTGACATTGGGGTCGCTTTTCCTATTCGTTTATATATTTCGTACGCTTAATGGTGTTAATCTTCAGAAAGTTTTCAAAGGAGATTTGAATGTTTATCGGCACAATTTTTTAATTTTTTCTGGCTATTATATTCAAAGATTAACATCTTGTAATGCTTTGAACAGTAAATATTTTATAAGCAAAATAAATTAATTTCAAATAAAGATGCTAAAGTTACTTGTTAAATTCAAACAAAAAACTTAAGTTTTGAAAAAACGAATTCACAGAAAAAAATATGATTGTGGATATTTCCACAATAAAAAGAGATATTTAAACATAATACTTACATTTTTAACTAAATTGTTACCAAATACTTGAATTACTAACGAAGCAGATCATTATCAACCCAGAAATATTAATTTTCTCCCAAAAAAAAACAATGATCAGAAGCTTTAAATAAATTTATCTGTGCTATAATATTTGAACAGACATCAAAATCCAGATTTCATAAATGACAGTTTGATTTCCATTCTTTAAAAAATGCCAAACTAAAATCATAATTGATCCGTATTGTATCCGTATTTCATCAAAAATTGTTATTAATTTTTGTCTATAGGTCACACTTATTCTTCCCATCGAACCATATTTAAACTGTTTTAGAAACTATTATTAACTCCAACAATTGAAAAAGCAAATCAATGCAATATTGTATGACAAATGTTTTAAACAAATTTCGAATTCAATGTTTCTTTCCAGAAAAAATAATTTCCTGCCGTAAATATTCTTGTCAGTAAACTAAAATTAACATTTGACCAAGATATGTTTCAGGTTATTAAATCGACGATTGATATGAACAAATTATTAAAGAAAGCTGCCAATACAATAAAAATAACAGTTTCGAAATCTGCCATATTAACAGTAATACCTTAACCGTTATTTTAGCCCATGATAAGAATTAAAAACAAAATATTATCTTTCAGATATGTTATAAAGTAACATTCAATTTAATTTACATATATTAGGTTTAGATAAATAAATTTCGAAAACCAAAAAAGTGTTTTTGAATACACTGAAAACGGTATATTTTAATAAAATAATTGTTAACAGAGAGAGGTGAGAAAGGGAGATGAAGAGGGAGGGTGAAGGAGAGATTAAGAGAAAGGGATAGGGGTGGGGGAGTATTAGGGAGAGGGGAAAAGGTTGGGGAGAGGGGACTGGAAGAGGGAGAGGGAGACTACTAGGACCTATGTGGTGAACAGTCTCACGAAAAGTTTCCGGCTTAAGGTCAACACGACCGTTTCCAATACAGCAACGCAATGAATAAAACATATAAAGAGTGGTACCTCAAAAACTGTGATTCCTATGTCTATTTTTTAACCCATTTATATATGTTTGGTAGTTTCGCAAATTTTTGCTTCGTTAATTCAATTCTCGATCGCTCTTACGTGCACAATTTTTTGACTTATGTCAAAAATATAAACAAATGACGGTATTTAACAATATTGGTTTGCCAAACAGGCTCCTGCATTTTCCGGTACTTTGCATTACAGATTCATTTAGTTGAACTGCGTTAGCGCAAACTGGTAGAAAAATTATTCGCTTTTTAATCTGTTTTCGTCCAAAGTTACAAATGTAAGAAGTACGCATCTTTGTTTAATTGATATTTAGTTGTCATCTCTTCGTTAGCTTCTTATTTGGTTCAAGTATAGGTAATCAAATAGGGAGGCAGAGGTAATTCCTAAAACTATCCCATTTGATTTTGGAATTTGAAATTTGAAAAAATAAAAAGACTTGCCGGAAACGTTACTTGACACAGATGAGTCTTGCCAAAATGTGATTTAACGACTGGGATTTTTTTCTCGAATGCACCAATATGTAACTTTAAAATGGTTTTATGTATTTTATTACTCTGATTCTAAGCTAGAACAAGAAACTTGCGAATGAATCATGATTCTCACTTGGAATAAAAGATTTTCTAAAATAATTAAAATTTTCCTTGGAACAGTAAATTTTCCAAAAGATTTTTTATTATGAGTTGAAACAGGGAATAATTAAAACGAATATAAACCAAAACTTTTTATTTGGGACCAGAAATTTCAGTAAAAATGTATGACTTCTAATTTGAGACAGAGAATCTAAATAAAGAAATATACTATTGCCAATTAAAACAGAGAATTTCCATAAAAAATTATAAGTTTAGGACAAAGAATAAGGGAATAAGCTTGTGGTCTATAATCTCTGAAATAACGAATATAAGATGAACACAGAAAAAAGCAGTCTCTAGAGAATAGCTTCGGGCTCTTGTTTTTTTTTCTTTCTACCACTTCAATATCTTTTTTACGCTAACAGAATTATTTGATTGTAAGATTGGATAAAGTTTGTCGCAACAGATTAATTTTTGCCGCAAAAAGATTTTTTTAAAGGAAAATTAAATTCCTTCTAGCCGTAAATTTGAGAGTATGAAGAAGTGGAATATTCATTGGTTAAACTGGCAATCCAAGTCTTCATTAATACAGGAATTACCTTTTTCTTAAATGAATAACGATAAAAATTATTTATTTTTACACATAATACTTGGTGGGTTTCCACTAGTTGTAATTTTGCATGGAATATCAGCGGATATCATATTTTAAATAACTAGCTTCTGTTTCTTTTCGGTTGCTTTTTTCAAAAAAATTGATTCTTTATCGTCTTTGTCTGTCGTTTGGAACCGCATTCCTTGAACAGCCAACAATGTAATTTTTCGCCAATATAGCGCCATGTGGCGCGCATCGAAAAAAATGTCAAATAAAACTGAAGTATAATACAAAATACTTGAGTTTTTAATTCGTTGGAAATGTTTCGAATAATAATACGTTTTTTATCCCTCCTGAAAACTTAGCTAAATTAAATCAGCCTAATTATTAACAAGAACAAAAAGATAGCCTATTCCTCGTAAAACCAATCGATATGATACAGGGTCACTTTCCCTTGTTACAAATAAAAATTTTGTATCCAGGATATTTTTTTTGTTAAATGCATATTTCTTGAGATATTTTGATGCTTTAAGGTAAGGAAAAGACCCTGTGTATGTAATAATTTAATTTAATTGAAGCCACGTCTGATTGTCTCTGCAGCTAATTTTCACATATGTTGCCAGTCAAAGCACACTAAATATATTATTTGCGCAAATAATACTGGACCTTTTAAGGGTTTTTTCGAACCAGAAAACCCCCTTATATAATTTTAAGGAAAATACAAAAATTATTTAGCCGGAACGTCTGCCATATTGAATCCTCCATTTTTTCAGATTTTAAACATCGCATTCGCAATCGGCGATCCCAAAACCCGACAGTAACAGAATTTGAACATTTTCATAATCATTTTCAACTTTTCGCCAGCTTTTCCCGATTTTGTTCCACTGTGCGAAACTACCTTACTCTCTAATCTCTCTGAAATCTCCTTGAAGTCTGTTTATGCGTGTAACGTGAATTTCTTTATAAGATATAAATATCAATATATATATTATGTACGTCACTTTCCGCTTCGTGAATCAACTAGGGTAGTCGTTCACGAAACGAGAAGTGACGTAAATCATATATAGATATTTATATATTATAAAGACATTTACGTTACACGCGTAAACATACTCCCCCTTGCACTTTTTATTGACTTAAGATCAAAACTAGTAGCTTGGATATCGAGAAATAATTCTAGTTACATACAATCTTAGAATCTATTTACATTTGTCATTTATTAAGCTAAGAATCCTCCGTCTGAACTGACAGTAAACAGATTTTAGTAATACCGCATTCAAACTTTGTTTTTCCTGTTCTTACAGTAACGGTGCGAACTTTACCATCTTTACCCGGATGACATTTTTTAATCAATCCAAGGTCGCAGCTGCTAGGCGGTAGGTCCTTATTTTTTAAAAAGGACAAGCGTAATCGGTAATAAATTAGGTGTTTTACATCTTCATTTGTTACGTTGATGCAACGTGTGTAGATAGTCACTGCGTCAGAGACGCCAGAATTGCTCAAGCCTCTGCTGAATTAGGCTTTGTTGCTTTGATGCCCATTGCTACCAACTGTCGTGCGTATTTCATTGGTTTATATTCCTGTGTTCCGGTGGTTCAGTGCAGTTCAATGTTTACATGAACAGGGGAATGTGAACCAATAAAACACACGCGACAGTTGGTAGCAATGGAGAACAACGCAGATGTACGCGTTGATATTAACGTAAGTCGACGTACGTGCAATTCTTAGGGTACATTGTGGTGCCAGTCTTAGGCTCCAACGTTTGAGGTTTAATTCATGAACGTTCAAAGTAGATAGCTCGGGTAAAGTGAGCAGTGATCCACTATTAAAAAATGTCCCAGTGTCAAAAATGAAAATTGATCAGTATCTTTATTAATAGATGCAACAGGGCGGACAGTCAGAGATGCTTCAATTGCAAATGAGAGGGTGGTAAATTCCTCGGATGTCAAGTTGTGATTCCTGGTAACACGTTTTAGATGGTGCTTTACACTTTCTACTCTAGCCTACCATGAACCACTGAGTTGTGGGTAGCTCCAGTAAATAGAAAAATGAAATGGGCTGGCATAGTGAATCCCCGTATGTGTGAAGGATACATAAGAAGTTACGCGAACTAATGGTAACGAGCTTATGATTTCAGGAGCTGCATAATCGCAAAGTCAAGTACATTCAATGCAGCCTTTGATGCATCGATTTATTAAAAATCAAGCACAAACGATCCAAATTTTTTGACGTAATTTACGCGCAGTCAATTCATCAAAATAATAGGATGTTTTTCAGCCTACGATATGGGAAGATGCTCAAGACAACCTCCTACTCTAATGAAACAACACGCATCTACAATTGGATTTAGTTGCTTGATAACCCTTGATTTTGAACAAAGTCCGTCCTTTCGCAACATACTTGACTCTTTGGCTAATACGTCATTCTGAATCAGTTTATACCATAAAATGCGGGACTTATAAATGAAATCCAAATCATGTTTAACGATCTACTGTAGTTTCTTTCGTAACGCCGGGAATAATTGAGCACTAGATTTATGAAAGGCTTGCTTAATTTGATATTTTATAAATTTTAAAACAGAAAGCTGTTACCCTAAATAATTTTGACCAACTGGAAAACTTCTTAGATAAAATTCGCTTTATATTAGAGGCCGGTTTATTTGAGATAAAGGAATTTACCGTGACCGTATGAGCATGCATCATCTCACGTAATTCTAGATCAGTCTTATCCTTTTCAGACATTTCAAAGTCACCAGGATAATTTTTATCCAGATTAGACCAACTAGTTTGTGTCATACCACTAAAGTGTATTTGATGTTATTCCAGCGAGAGTATTTCCCACGAGATGCGCGATCCGCAGGATTGTCAGCCGTAGGCACATGATGCCATGAAGCTTTTGCAATGAAAGTAAATATATAAGACACTCGATTCGCGGCAAAATTTGTTCATTTTTCCTCTGGTCTTTCAAACAAAGCAAGAACAATGGTTGAGTCCGACTGAATATAAGTGGAAGCAGACAATGAGTTTAAGCTAGTTTGAACATACTGCACCGCTTGTGTAAGCAACAATGATTAATTAAAAAGCGGAGTATGCTGAGTTGTTTTAGAGGTGCAAATTGAGATTTTGTATATTTGAGGGATGTAATAAAACTTTCATTTGATGTAATTTGCGAATATACAGATGCAGCAAATATGCTTTAGTGGATGGATTAGCGAAACCACGTATTTCTATGTCTTTTAAATTTGATGTGCTACCCACCCAACGCGACATAGGCACAGTTTATTAATTCCTTTAGCCCTATACAATAAGATAGCCGTTCCTTATGCAAATAATCTGCCAGCACATCATCCCAATGTGATTTCAGCAACCATAATTCCTGCATTAAAATTTTTGCTCTGAAACTTATAGGAGTCAGATAAATAACAGGATCAAAAATTCTAGCGAAAGGTAGATAATATAGCATGTTTAGTGTAAATACTTTGAATCATGATATCTAAGTGGATTCGTGACTGATTAAGCATAGAATCTCATTAGAGTCCCAATATACAAGTGATACTTTTCTCTGAATCTTCATCAACATTTAATTCCTCTTCATTGCTACATTGATCAGCACATAATAAAGAAATATTATTTGACCACTTATCTAACTGGATGCCACCGCGAGCTAAAATATCGATTAATTGTTGTTTTGAAGTTTGAGCAGATTCAATGTTTTTCGCTCAAAAAAGGACATCAACAATAGGGGTTAGCGTTACGATGCAATAATGAGTGATGTAATTTATTGCATTTATTGTATCAATATTTCTTTGAAGATTAATAAGGCCTATGGTCAGATCGAGTAAAATTAAAACACAAATTATTTGTTTTCAGTATTTTAGAACGCTTATATACAGTTTTAGTTTGAAATTGTGGACATTTTTTGACTACGTGCTGAGATTTACATCAAATAAATATGTTAGTTAAATCAGCTGAGCTTGATTCGACTGTAAGATTAGGATTTGATTTAAAATTAAAACTATTTCTTGAAAAAAAGATCCTACTCCATCTTCACTCCATTGGGAATTGAACCACAAAACTTCTGATTTCCGGTCAGGTGCTTTTCCAATTAAGCTATTAGAGGGATCAGAATAAGTACTCTTAATTCAAGAACATGACGCTAATTTTTAGCTAGATGTTAATGGTACAAGTAATTATTTTCAAATTTTTTAATTTATCTGCTATATCATCAGAGATTGTACCTTACCGACAGTAGATCAACCCTCCAAACCATGAAGGCAGAAGAATCTACACAATATCGATCAAGTTAAGAATCTTCAATAACAGAAAATGCTTAACGTCTTAATAAGACTAGATGGAAAATAATATTTTTAAATTAAAATTAAAATTATTTCTTATTTCTTTGTGGTTCGATTCCCAATGGAGTCAAGATGGAGTAGGATCTTTTTTTTCAAGAAATAATGTTAATTTTAATTTGAAAATATTATTTTCCATCTAGTCTCATTAAGACGATAAGCATTTTCTGTTATTGAAGATTCTTAACTTGATCGATATTGTGTAGATTCTTCTGCCTTCATGGTTTGGAGGGTTGATCTACTGTCGGTAAGGTACAATCTCTGATGATATAGCAGATAAATTTAAAAATTTGAAAATAATTAGGATTTGATTTGTCAGTAGTCGTATGATGTGACTTTATATTTTTATTTTGACGCTAATTGCTATTATCCTGCTTTTTAGGATGTATAGCTTCTAACGCTTCAAACAATGCGATGTATAAATAACCAATCGCGTTGAACTTTTGCCTGAACTAAAATATCAAATGAATCGATCGCTATTCTAGATTTATTTCAATAAGTCTTAATTCGCAACTGGAATCTTAACCAGTCTTAGATTCACAGAGTTACCTTCTTGTTGTTGCCTGAAAGAATTCTTTAAAAACGTTGAGTTACCTGCTGGATTGACTGAAAGGAATTTCGCTTTCCAGTCACTGAGAAGATGAATAGCTTTCTCATTTTGATCTAAAGGTACTTAGATGCGAGTTCCCATCGCTCATTAGGTATATGAATTCTTCTTTAAATCTTAGCAGCTGTTACATTATTCTTTCCAATCTTATCAGATTTAGAAATAGTACGATCAACGTGTCCAAATGTGTTGCGTTGAGTGTTAAGTAAAGTTTTAAATTAAATGGTCTTTTCGATTGTCCTTGTGAGTAAAGAAACTCACTTTTAATTAAATTTAAAGTTCACTCAATGTTTTCAAAAAGCAAACACCAAGTCACTGAGTTACAGTTAATAAGAGTGAGCGATTAAGCTTCATACCGTTCATTTTTAACAAGTTTTATCAAGATTTAAAAGCAGAACAAGCCTTAAGCAGAACAATCTTTAAGATTGCGAAGCCAAGATGTGAAAACGGCTACAAAACACATCAGTACTCAGTATATTTAAAAAACTCACAAGATAATTTAAAAAAATCACTTTCCAAGAACCAAATTTTTAGGCTTGAAATTGATCACAAATAACCAAACAGTTATATGGTTAAAATAGCAATCGAAAGAGAAATCTTCGTTCGTTCTTGAGATTTTCGGAGTAAAAGGAGAGCCTTTTCTATTCTTTTACAACACTAACAGAGGAGAAATCGTAATTTTCTCCAAGTCTTTTGTAGAAAAATTTGAAGGAATTCCTGTTACTCCGCAAACCGCAAGAACAAAAGAAGATTTCTCTTTTGATGCAAAGATTATGATATATTACCTAATCATATTATTAATAATTTAAATTTCAATATAAGATTCTTGTCTAAAAAGCTTTGAAAAACTTTTGTTGGAAAAGAACTACGATTTAATAAGGGTCCAGGTCTGTACCGAAACGTGTCATCTCATTACCATGGAACAAACACGCTATGACTGGTATCAGCCACAAATGGAATAGTTCATTCATTAAACCAGTCTAATTTAAAATAATTTTCTTTTAAATTATTTTGTTAAAAATTAATAAAGTGGCTTTAAACAAGCAACATGATGAACACCTATAGAAGTTTCCACAAAAGACTTGGAGAAGATTACGATTTCTACACTGTAAGTATTGTAAAAAAATGGAAAAGACTCTCCTTTTACTCCAAAGACCGCAAGAAGCAAAGAAGATTTCTTTTTCGATATAAAGATCATGATATATTACCTGATCACATTCTTAATAATTTAATTCTCAATATAAAATGCTTCTCTAAAAAGCTCCGACAAACTTTAAAAAAAAACTACGATTTGATAAGGGTACAGATCTGTACCGAAATGCGTCATCTGAATAACATCATGAAATAAACACGGTACCACTGCTATTAGCCACAAATGGAGAGTGCATTCATTTAACCAGTTTAAATTAAAATAATTTGCTTTCAAATCATTTAATTTAAAACCAATATGCACGTCCCGTGAAGAATTTTAATTTTTACTTAAGGCAAGGAATTTTTGTACAAAATTATAACTTAAAGTGTGAGACAGTGGATTCCAGTGGAAAATTATTATAATTTGCGGACTAAACCTAAAATTTACTATTCATAGTCCTTTGCAGGCTCTATTTCTTGACGGATTACATTTTTTGTAAACGTTATGAATTGAACTTCTGAAAATTTAAGTAACTTCTTTTAATATTTAACTGAATTGTTATAAACATTTATTGCAATAAAATTTTTGACTGTTGTGCTTAACTGTTGAACAAACTTTTTTTCGTAAGATTTAATAGATCGTTTCCTAGATCAATATCTAGTAACTAATTACCGCTATGTGTCTATAATTTTTATTTTTATAACCAATTTTATCAAAAAATGATATTCAATTTCAGTTTTTATCCCTGAGCTGCTACCCTGCATTGAACTGAATTCAAACTATTTCTTAAATAATTATCAACATCGAAATGATTCCATTGTATAGAATTATAATTTCGACTTTAAGACAGGGCATTTTTCAAAATACTTATAATTCACAGTTTGGACGTAAAATTTCAGGAAAAAAATATCATTTTGAGTGTCTGACCGAGAGTTTTCGTAAAGAATTATAATTTTTAATTTCAAAGATAAAATTACAGTTAAGAAATATAAAATTTCGTTTGAGACATGGAAGATTTTTGACATGGAACATAATATGTATAATATAATTAATGCACTATAATTCTGACTGGGAAAAGGGACTTTCCATGAAAAATAATTATTTTTATTTTTAAATCGGGGATTTCGTAAATAATTAAAATTTGATTTGAAAAGGAGATGTTTCAAAATGGGTAGATAATTTTATAAAAGAGTTTTAATTATGATTGCGACGAATGGAATTTAAAAAGATCTCTGTTCAAATAAAACATTATCATTTCATTGCCAAACAGCCCTGTGCTGAATCATACATTTTTAAAGTCTTTTTAAATGATTAAAAATCTTCAAAAGTCATTAAAAATAATTAAAATTTTTTGAATGATTTACCGGGTAATGACTGGGAATTAAAGAACATTCATGAAGTAGATACTATTAATAAATTTTTCATTTAAGCGACGGTGTGCGCTTAAATATAAAAAATTACATAAATTGTGATACCAATTTCAACGAATTTTGTAATTTCATTTTTTCGCTTTAAACTCACTTTCATTAAATGTAAATATCTGAGCAGAACAAGGTTGAAGCGATTATTTTTCCGATAACACATAAGGGGCCGCCCAAATATTACATAATCATCATAGGGGGAAGGGGGTCATGTGTATGATTATGTATAATTAAGTGGGGGTAGAATGTATTGTTTGAGTGATTACGTATTCACATGTTTAAGTTCCTATTTTCATAAATCTCTTTTTCAGAGAATAGCGCCATTTGGATCGATCAAGGAAGGCTGAAGAAATTCAATATTGTTCTTTTACCCTGCAGTTTGAGAATACAATAATTCAATTTAGAATTTAGTATTCAATTTAAAACATTTTTAACAATCTGAGAATAAATAGTCTAACATCCTAATTATTACTATAAGCATGTAACTGGAGAATCTTACTTCACAAAAAAGGTTTACTAAAAAAAATGACATGATGCAAAGATATTAGAATTTAGAGGAAAGTTTAGAAGAAATTCGATCTGTGAGATCAAAAGTGAATTTTTTTTCGAATAAAATGCGAAATGTGTTGGGTTATAAGTTTTTCGATAGTGGGAGTACGGATTGGCGAAACTGTAAAGTTAACTGACGAACGCAGCTCGGATCACACATGCGGGGGAGGGGTTGTTCATTAAAACAGTTTCATTTTTAAACAAATAACTCAGGTTAAAACAAAATATCTTCAAATACAAAATATAAAAATACAAAAACAAAATATCTAACAAATATCTTTGACAAAAAACTATTTGAACTTAGAAGTTCCACTCCCAGCGAAGTAATTAAATTTATCCAACATTAAAAGAAGGGGTTGTAAATTAAAGCACTCAGCGTGAGACTATTAAATTTTAAACTTTTTGAATCTAAGTTTAAAAGTTTTTTGATAAGTAACTTTCCTATTTCAATTCTCAATAACTTACACATTTTCTTATTAACATGTCGTTTTACATTTAATAAAATTTTTTATTCGAAATCTGCAGAAATCAATATTTTGTTTAAAATTAGGCCCTGGGCTATTTGCGCGAGAATTTCGGTCCGAAAAGCCGAATTTTTTCAATTTACGTAAAAAACTTCGCTTAAATTATTTGAAATCTTGTTAAGAATTTGACACAAAAGTTATTCTTATTTTTTTTAATAAAATAATTAAAATTGTAACGTTTAAAGTTTTTTTGTTTGTTTATATTTTAATATTTGATTTATTATTTTTTATTCAAATGAAGTCAGATATTTTCAAGTATTAAGTAATAGTTCTTTCTTTATTTAAAAAATTTGAAATTGAATGGCTTGATGATGAAATATTTTAGACTCAAACAATATTCGAAATTTAAGAATCCTTTAATTATAAATATTTTATCCTGAAGTTATTTTAAAATTGAAAATATTTTCACTTGATTTGTAACCTGATTCTCAATCGTCTTGTAAAATCGAATATTATTCACTTTATAATCCTGAAAGTACAGTTCAATTTGAAAAATCATTAATTAATTTATATTCTCTATTGCCCAGCCAAAAAATTTTGAATAAAAAATCTTTGATTTTAAATGATTCTAATTTTTAATTGTTAATGCTCAAATTAACTTGAAATTTTTAAAGTGAAAGATTTTATAATTACGAATTCTTTAAAAAAATACATTTAAGCGAAGAAACGGAAAAAAGTTATTTTTGAAAGTCCCGTATCCTTTTCGAAAGAAAAAAGCATGATAGAATAATGATAAAAAAATAATAAAAATAAAGTGACCGAAACGTAAAACAAAATATATCTTCCTATTCAGATTGATGCGACATACAAATTTTTGTTTTTTAATAAAAATGTTTAAAATGTTTATAGTGTATTTTCAATATATCAGCGATAAGGATAAGCAATGCACTTTGGTTAAAAAAGTAATATGTTAGTTATTGTCCAACAAAAAATTAATTCCGAACAAAAACCACGTTTCGCTAACTCCGACCACTGGTTCGGTTCTCAAAAAAATGTTAGCTGAAATAACTTATCCCGAGAAAGTTTTTTCCTAGACTCTGAGAAAGTTTTCCTCAAAATTTGAAGACAATTGGTGAAAAATTGTGGAAATGACAGCGAGTTGAAGGCAATAGACTCTGCTGCTGTGGAGCGTTTTGTTGCTGTTTGCCGTTGCTGCTTTGTGACCTTGAAACGAAAAGGCCAACCTTTTCGACCAATTGTCTACAAATTTTCAGGAATTTGGGTGCGAACGCTTTGCAATCTTTCTAAACCACTATAAGAAAAACGGGGGTCACGTGATGTTGCGTTTCACGCTGCCGTATTGCAAAAAGAAAGACGGAGAGCAGTGGGTTTGTTGCTTGTTTACACTACTTGTGGGAAACTAAAAGTGCTGGGTCAAAAATTTCAGGAGCCTCAGACTTAATTAAATATTTATCATGTATATGTAAAATACACTTTGTAACAAATTTTTTTAGCGCACACCGAAACATTCATTATGAAGTGTACTTTCTGATGCCGTCTGATGTTTTGTACAAAAAAATCAATCCTAACTTTAAAATGGATGCCTCAATCGTGGCATGTCACCAAAAATGTAGTTTTTTGGTCAAAAGTGCTCGAAAAAATATAACTTTTTAAATAATTTTGACCATTGAAGCAACAGTTCTGCAGTTTTTGTATTTTTGCGGTTTTGGAAAATCTAAAAGTAATTATCAGTTTATTTAAGAAAGCATCACGGAAATTTATACTATTAATAACTATATTCTGTAGGTATTTTATTTTGAAAGACATCAACTCAAATATTGAAAAATATTATACTTAGAAATATCTCAGAACGTCCACTTAAATTATTTTAAAAAATTTCCTGAATAATGAGCCATTCAAGTACAGTAGGCCTCGTCGGATGGAGACGGACCGGATCTCCACTCTCCATCAGGCAGGTCGCAGAAACAAATCTAGCTACACCTCCTGGTAGTGACGTATCGTAAAATGTACTAGGCCCTAACATTTCAGCGGCCATTACAAGTCGGTCAATTTTCATGCATACAGCAATGACTTCCGTCGCCTGGAGTCTCCTGCGTTTTTACGCGCGTGCGCCTACCTATCGCGGTCAGCGGAAAAGTTTACGCGTGGGGATACATCCCTCCGAGGATTTCGATGCGACGAATCCCGATGCGACATGTCCTACTGTAGTAAGTATAGCATTCTTCAAAACAATTCCGACCTTACATCCCTTAAGAAGTATTACACAATACTTAAAAAAATCTTTCATTATCTATCTGTTAATCGTGAAATGGTAGTTAACTAAGTTTATTAAAAGCCTCCTAAATATTGGCATTATTTATAAAAAAAATATATTAAGGTTCTCTCAAATCTATTATTGCAAAAAATTGCTTTCTTAATGTCCACTATTAATTCGCAATTTTTTTTGTTCAAGCCATTTAAGAAGAAAAAATAAGGATGTTTTCTAGGCCACTATAATAAGTATAGAACAATTACTCGAGTTAATTTTAAATATTTTTTTTCTCTGTCCTTTTATATATGGGGCATTCTCCGTCAACCGGACACCCACCCCGTCTCAGAGTAATTTTGATCCGATTGAGATCTTAGTCTCAAATGAAAACAAGAGTTGTCTGCTTTCGAATGCTGTTTGGCTTTTTTGATTCGGAAAAAATAAATATAATATGGCGGCCGTAAATTAAGGTCCCATTAAGGTCTTTGAAATCTCAAATGAAAGCTACAGTTGTTTACTTTCGAAAGCCTTGTCTATATTTGACCATGTAAAAATGGAATTGAAAATCAAACTTC
Source organism: Belonocnema kinseyi (assembly GCF_010883055.1). Lineage (NCBI taxonomy): Eukaryota > Metazoa > Arthropoda > Insecta > Hymenoptera > Cynipidae > Belonocnema > Belonocnema kinseyi. The sequence continues at coordinate 127,838,860 of NC_046665.1, forward strand.
AACCTTTGACCACTGGGATGACGTCATACGGTGCATACATTTTTGTATAATAAAAGTTTTCGGTGATCACGAAAATTTTCCTTAAATAACTTCCAAAACAACCTCCCTCTTGGGGCTGTTAGACCTTGTAGTTGGTGGGGAGGCTTAAGGGTGTGGGACATAGGGGTCAAACGGACCTCGGCCTGCATGAGTATGAATATGGATGAAAGGACCCCTATAAACGGGCTCTCCTGGGTGCTTTGAAAAGGATTCCTATAAACGGGCTCTCCTGGTATGCATGACTGTAGTATGATAGTAGGGTGAAAGAGCATAGCTAACACGGGCTTCCTGGTCCCCTGGGTCGAGGTCCCTCCCGGACCGATCTCCAATCTCTGGAGTTGGCACGGGAATGACCTACGGCCCGCACTGCAATCCAGAAACAGCCCACCGTTGCTATGGTGGTCTGGGAACGGGTATTCATTGAGTTTCTCGCTCAATGTGACCGTCCCCCTAAACCATGAGTGTAGAGTGATCGAGCCCATGGCTCTTTGGCACCAAGGGGTTACGAAGATGTCCTAATGGCCTCTCGGGGACACCGGATGACCTCCCCGAGTAATAAGCCTCACCCTTGCATGCGGGGCTCTGACGTGGTGGACCTTTATTTCCCTAGCTACTTGTGGGAACCAAGCCTCACTCAGGCAGCGACTGTAGCTGCAGTATCTGGTACATCGACGACCACAACGCCAATAATCAGCATTGAGGCTCAAAAGCGAGGAAGGGGCCTAGAGGGCACCCAGATAGGGGGGGGGGGTGCAAGCTTTTGAAGAGGCACAAGGCGTTCCAACAACCTTTGTATTTGTGGCAGCGGACCTAGCGGCCAAAACTTGGCTACACAAGTTTTTGACTGAGGTAAGACCTTCGGGAAGGCGCATCTCTTAAGATGGGTGGGGTTGAGTTGCTTCAGAAGATGGTTAAGGCTACGGCGTGTCTCCCAGGTAAACTGACGGACCCGCAGGTAATTCTCGGTTGGCTGGAGAAATTCAACCCGCCACTTAAGTCAGCGTCCTGGCGATGCGTCAGGCACGATAGGCCTCAGGAAGAGGACGCAGCTAGAGAATTTAAACATCTCATAGTACAAATCCCTGAGTCACAGGCAAGGGCCTTTGCAGACCTCAATAACAGGCCCTTCTAACTTTACGGACAGGTCAACTTTGAAGTGGCCAAACTGCTTTCTCGAAATCCGGATGCTATTCTCGGGACACTAAAATTGCCCGGCGGGGATACTTAGAGTCGGACGGGGATACCTTGGCTCACCTGATCAAGGCAAGTTTTCGAGCTTTAAAAAGTTAGGAGATGGGGAAACGGCACCTCTAAAGCCATCAAAGTCGCCTGTAACCCAATTGGGCCCGAAACGATGGCTAGCCAACCAGATTGTGACGCCAGCCAGAGTCAGATGGGCCCTGAAATCCTTCAGTCCCTACAAGTCTCCCGAACCAGATGGTATATACCCAGTCCTCTTACAGAGAGCTGGTAAAATCATCATTGGGCTTTTGGTGAGACTTGCTAGGGCTAGCCTGACGTTGGGTTATGTTCCGGCGGCATGGAGGGGTGCAAGAGTAGTCTTTATTCCGAAAGCTGGCAGGATCGATTGTACTTCACCCAAGGATTTCCGACCCATTAGCCTCAAATCTTTCGTACTAAAAACAGTGGAAAATACGCCTATAGGGCTGATCATTCGACCGAGACGACCCTGAGCACTTTAGTTGACCTAGTTGAAGGACAACTAAAGCACAAAGGTTTAGCGATTGAAACCTTTATGGACATCGAAGGAGCCTTTAACTACACCTCTGAAGAGGTGATTACAGCGGCTATGACCGCACACGGGGTGCCTATTACAGACGTGGAATAAACCTGTCACATGTTGGTCAATAGGAATCTAACCACGACCAAGGGTGACACCAATTTATGTTTAACCGTTGACTCGGGGTGTCTGCAGGGGGCCGTTCTATCTCCCTTGCTGTGGTGCCTGTTAGTGGATCAATTGCTTTATCTACTCACGAGTCAGGCCTTCCACGTCATAGGCTATGCAGGCGATATACTAGTTATCGTGCGCGGCCAGCATCTGGATGCGTTCTTCGAAGTAATGCAGCAAGCACTAAGAATAGTTCATTCATGGTGTAAGGGGACTGGACTATCAGTTAATCTGAGTAAGACGGATGCAGTTGAATTCACCAGAAGGTACAAGTTGGGAACTACGGGTATATTGAAACTGGGAGGACAAAAACTCGAAATCAAAGGGCAAGCCAAATATCTAGGAGTCACCCTATATAAGAAACTGTCATGGAACGAGCACTTGGAAAACAAGTGCAAGAAGCTAGTAGCGACTCTTTGGGTGTGTAGAAGAGCCATAGGAAAAAGCTGGGGCTTCAAACCGGGGACACTTATGTGGATCTACACAGCGATTTGTGACCCAGACTAACCTATGCGGCAGTCGTCTGGTGGACCAAGGTCGAACTTTCTACTGTGAATTCCTGACTGGAAAGAATCAGGGGACTGATTCTGAGAGGTATCACTGCTGCCTCGAAGTCGACACCCACGATGACCCAATATCTCGACAGTTATGCTGATACCAATCGACATCATGAAGAGGCCGACACTGAGCATGCCCAGGGATAAAATGTCCACTTGCCACCACCTGTTTGACAAAAAATACCGGGTAGCCTATCCACAAAAGAGAAATGGGCTAACGGTGAGGCACACCTGTCCAGTGACGGAGGCAACTGGTTTACAGATGGCTCCAGGAACAAAGAGAACACTGGAGCAGATGTATACCGTAGAAGGAACGGAATGGGTTTCACAATTGCGATGGAGTTCTACGCAACAGTTCTATAATCTAAGATTATGGCCTTGCTCCAGTATGCCTATAAGGCAATGGAGTACGACGGGAAAAGAAACATTTGTATCTGCTCAGATAGCAGGGCTGCTATCACGGCTCTGAATAGAATGTCGACTACGTCGCTGCTAATATGGTAGTGCTTTGAGGCACTGAATAAGTTAGAGGTAGAAAACCGAGTCACTCTGCTCTGGATCCCTGGACATAGTGGCATCAGGGATAATGAAATATCGGACAGGTTAGCAAAGCTAGCAACAAAGGAAAATTTTACTGGACCCGAGCCAGTTGTAGGCATTTCCAGCAGGTCGGTCACTAAAGATATTAACAGTTGGCTTACCGGGGAACATCAGAATGAGTGGGATGCGGTTTCTGGCTGCAGACAGGCTGAAACACTCTTGGGCTCAAATCTAAACCCTCATCGAGCAAAAGAAATTCTTAAGCTCGGGAGGAAGGAAGTCAAAATCCTAACAGAGATGTTTATATAACATGGAAACTTCCGGTACCACAGACATCAGATAGAACTTAAGGAAAGTTTTCTCTATTGTCTGTGCGGAAAAGAGAATGAGACTTCCACTCATATCATCTGTGACTGCCCCGGGATTGCGGGGAAACGTGTAACACTCACAGGCAGTTTCTGCAACAGTAAGTCCGAAATATCGGCCAACAGCTCACTGATGCAGTCCTCTTTCTATGGAGAGAACTTTGGGGCCACGCTTAAGGCTTATAAGGGGACGCAAGGGATCACCGAAGCGTCAGGGGCTATGACGGTCTCAACCCAGAATATATAATAAGAATTTTAAAACAAGTCTTGGATGGTTTTTAAGAACGCTGATGACGAATCTGCTATTAGATTTTACAAATACGTGCACATTCTTCAGAGAACGTTATGTTGAATTTCCGGAATTAAGGTGATTTGGAGGTATGTATATCCCACCCTTGAGAGATGAATTTTCCAAATCTAACTCCAGTAATCGTAATCAGCGACGCCAAAACCCCTCTGCGCTATGTTTTCACTTAATTTCATCGGATTGTTAAATTTTCGAAAATTGGGGTGTTTTGGGGGTTAATTTCGCCCCTGGAGCATTCGATAGTAGAGAACCTTATCTTTTATTTGAGACCTTTCAGACCTCAATCGGATAAAAATTACTCTGGGACGAGGCTGAAAAACTTCCATGCTAGTGCGTATGGATGCCCGAGAGCATTCCTGAAACTGGTCTGATAAATAGTTTTATTCAAACACATATTTTATTCCAACATCAAGTGCCATCCACATCTAACGTTTTATGGAGGGGCAGGCGGGTAGGCACTCTTGAGACTGGTCACAGAAATAATGTTGTCGAAACCCCTGCCTTTTTCCAACGTCTCGCGTAGGTAGAAGGGCTTTCTTGTGACTAATCACAAAATATTAACGACATACCCCTAAACTGTTGCAATGTCCTTAGTCTGTGACCTCAACTAGAATGATAGCCGATACTCTACGGAAATTTGTTACACTGTAGGAAATTGATCATTGATTCTCTCGAAAAATATCAAATATAGAAAGAGTGCGTGCAATAAGAAATATATATCTCAACCAGATTCATTACTTTTAAGTGAAATATTTTTTGAAACTTTGCTGTAATTTCCAATATGATATTCGTAAGAGCGCATCAATCGATATCAAATCGATATTGGTTTGAATGCTATTGTACACATAAATAAATTGCCCAAGCTTGCCTAATTAAAGAATATTTTTAGAATTGGTTTGATTTACTTGTAGATATTTTAAACATGGGGGATTTCGGTTAACGTTTTCCTTTTATATTCTAAATGTTAAGATTCTTTCGTACTTGTCCTGGCGGACCGAAGGAACCGAACGGAGCCCCTACAAAGTACCCGTAAAGACCCAATTGGGTCCCAATTCGGTTCGTTTTTAAAAAAAATTTTTTAAAAACAGCAAAATCAACTTTTAAATGGTTGAAATTCGGATTCTATGTTAAAATTTGCATTCGAAACACACGGATTAATCATAATTAATTCATAATTTGTTGATCAATTTCATGATTTTTTAAAAACAAATTTAATAAACAAATGCATTATTGGCCATCTGTCGACGGAACAATTCGTTTTTATTTCGATTTTAGAATTTTAATTGGGATCCTTATAATAAATTCGGCAACATTCATGATGAGTCGACACATTTTATGATTTTTAAAAACAAATTTAACAAACAAATGCATTATTCGAGCATCTTTGGACGGAAAAATTAGTTTTTTTCGATTTCAATCGTTTTAATTGAAAAGTTCATGATTATTTCAGCAAAATTCATAAGTGGTTGATAAATTTTATATTTTTTAACAACAAATTTATTTAAAAAATGCTTTATTCGAGCATCTGTCAATGGATAATTTATTTTTCTCGATATCCTAATTAAAACTGTTGACATAGAAAAAAACTTATTTTTCTGTAGACAAATGCCTGATTAATGCATTTGTTAATCAAATTTGTTTAAAGAAATAATGAACTTTATTAACTTATTATGAATGTTGCTGAAATTCCCATTAAGTTTTCATCGGAAAAGAATAGAATTAAGATATCCGAATTTTTCTGGGTCCAAGAATATAAGATATGCTATGTAATCTTTTGAAGAAAAATAATCCTTAGTGGTTATTTTCTAAACTAAATTCTGTAATACTACATTAATTACTTTTTCCTTTTATTCTAAGAGATGAACAGGTTTTTCTTCTATCTTCTTATTTTTGGCGATTATATTCAATCCTACTGGTAATCAAATATATTTGACAGAAATAATACTTAATAGTATTTATATATATATTTAAAATTTTTCATAAAGACAACCGTAGGATTTCACCGGAAGCGTGTGCTAATCTGAAAAATTGCACCCGCTCCCAGCGAAATCGCGGTAAAATTTCAGCCACAACCACGTCTTACGACCATGAGATAGGTGGTTACAGTCTGTGAAGGAATCAATACGACGATCCGGCAAAAGTTTCGTGCACCCTGAGAACACGGAGCGATCCAAGGCCTTCTGCATTTTTCCCGCAAGTGTTTTAGCATATTGTTGACACGCAGGAATGCTTTTTAGGCTATTAACGAGTGAACGCTTGGCACCTACAAGAGCACCGATGATAAGGACGATTAGCTTAACAGAATATTCCGGGTACAATCGTTGCAACTCTCTTATAAGGTCTCTATATACCTATCTTTTTTCATTCTCCTTGAATATCATGTTTTTGTCAGCTGGTGCCGAAAATTCTATAACGAACGTGGTTCGCTTCTCGAAGTCAAGAAGAACCATGTCTGGCCTCGACTGTCCAACAGAAATAATTATCGAGGATATAAAGTTACAGTATATGCGGCACTTATCAATCTCGACAATTGAATCGATTTTCCTAGGAGCGTTTAGAAGAGTGATATAAAGATTAATACCGTAAGAGTGACACAGATGGTAATAAAGCACTATTAGTGCTGCATTGTGCCTTTGGATGTAGGTCGTTCCCGCATGAGTTGGACAACTAGATAGTATGTGAGCTAAATGCTCGATGTGTGCATGGCACATCCTGCAGCTATCATTGGAAATGTCTTGGCTCAAAATGTGGCGACGGTATGTTAAGGTGCTAATGACACCGTCATGTCATGCCAAAATAAAACCCTCCGTACCAGACTTAAATCCCGGCGATTTAAGGAAAGCGGTAGTGATGGGTGGGCATCCCTGATCGGGTGTTATGAGGGCATCACACAGCTCCTTGAAGCTATTTATATTTTCTGAGTCTTCGTCCAGTCTATGCTGCACTTCGCAGACTTTTCTCCAAAATACTTCGACCTCCTCTGGTTTGGGCGGGTGGTCGACAGTAACTAAAGGGTCTTGGAAGAATCAAAATGGGTCAGAGAGGAACTGTTGATTTGCTCTGATCCACCTCTCCCTCGGCTATAGACTTCTCCTAGCGTCAGATAGTATCCGTGTTCTCTCAACAATATGCTGCCTGATGGTCAACAGCTTTGACTTGTTAAGTGTGTGATAACGGGTCCGGTGTTCGCGCCCGAACTTTAGAACCTTGGCGGTAAAAATCCTGCTGGATGTGATGTAGTCAAGCACACACTAAATGCGGGATGCGTACTGTCTTGCTCAGCCTATTTTCATGGCAAGTTGATGCATTCACCTTTTGGTCTTATGATCAACCGTTGGTTTTGTTTTACGGTTCGCAGCGGCCAAAGCTCTCGCTGCATTATACACACAATAACTGATAGGCCAGAGGTCGGATTCTGCGAAAAAATGTCCACGAAGCTCGTCATCAATTTCAGCCAGATTTTTAGGCTAGAGAGGAACCTTAGTGTTGATGTTTCTCCTGGTCATAAAGCGTCGCTTTGCCTCTATTGGATGCCTGCCCACGGTTCGTCTTCTTGTCACCTCTCTTTCTCTGTTGCCGGCTTGATCTAGCTGTGGTAGAGTAGGCGTTCCGCTTACATAGCCCCTTTTACGGAGTATTTCAGCATGGTTTCGCAGATGTTGCTGCGAAAAGTGTGATAACTCCGGGTGTTTCTCGCACCACAGAAATGCCGCCGATCCATCGCCTTGAATCGATTTTCATTGGCTCCCCCAGCTCTAGATTGGTCCGCATTGTTGGCCGACCCATTGTCGGGAGCCTTGCGCGTTCTGTTGTTTTGAACCGCACTTACTACAACTAGTTTTGGTGTTGTCATTGTTGTTCCCACGAAAAGCTAGGGAAAGGGGTTCGTCCATCCTTGTAGAGACCCGCATGCAAGAATAAGTCTGCGTACTCTGAGAAGTCGCCCGGTATCCCAGAGTCACCATTCTAGACACCTCACTCAGGTGCCATTCAGCTTTCGGCACGGTTTTCACACCTCCGCTTGGGAGTCAATTCCTTCGGGACCACCCCTGGACAATTGTCCGCGACTGCCTATTTATTTAATGAATTCACCTCGCGCTATGCGCTTGACTTTTCTGCACAGACTATTTAAAACTAAAGGTAAAAGTATTGATAACAGTAATTTAATGATTGTGAATTATCTTTTGTTAAAGCTCCTTTGGTTTTAACGAACACATTCTCATCACGTATCTCGTGCTTCGCACTCGAGTTTATTTCTGAAATTTCATATCATTACCATAAATATATATTATTATAATTCGTAACTTGCATTGGTATTAAAAGAGACGAAATTTCATTGTCCTGTTTAAAAAAAATTAAAAATATTTTTTGCAATTCATTTTGAATTCACCCTATATTACAACATGTAGAACTTATATTTTTTGGGTGCATAATGTTTGTCTCATAATTTTTTTCCTACCTGGCATAGTTTCAAAACAAAAAAAAAATTTTATTACTGTTTGTTTGATCAAAATTCTAATCATCAATTCTTCGAAAAAATTCAAAAAGTTGATAGGATAATCTCGTAGGGCTTTCGAAAATTAACATTTTACTTTTCAAGTACTATGAACAAGCGTACAGAGAATTTTCAAATCATGAAAAAATGTGGTCTCAAAAACTTTCAAAATACGCTCACTTTTAGAATTTTTATCCAAAATGGCTGACCAATGAACTTGGCATTTAGCTTAGGACACTAAAAGTGTGTATCAAAGGCCAATCTAATAGATTATTTTGTTCAAAAGTTATCGTGCTCATAGACAGACAGACATAAAGACAGACACATTCGTAAAAACCTGTTTTTCGGATTCAAGGGGTCTCAAAACGTGAATTTTTGACAAAAACTGGGATGGGTGTTAAATTTTACACAAATCTAATACTTTCTCTAATGAGAATGTAATAAATATGTACAACGGCGATGTTGAAAATATAACCAGAGAAGAAATTAGGCATCTCTCTTAGGTAGGGATCGCCCCATTTCCTGAAATTTTTCTTTAAAAGCAGTATTTTAATATTTAAAAATTTTTAAGATCAAATAGTTTATACATGGAATTCTATAAATTTAATAAATAGTTATCTAAAAAGATGAATTCTCAACTCGTGAATATTAATTTTTAATAAATAGGAGGGTTTTCAGTTAGTGAGTCGAGTAAATTTCAAAGAATAATAAAACGTCGAGCAAGAGAGTTTTTTAGAAAGGTACAAATATATTACTACGAAAAAAATTCTCCAAGATATATTTTTATTGAAAAATGATACAGGCTTTATTTCGGTTGCGCGGTCCCTTCAAAGTAACGCGTTGAAGTAGAAATGCAACGTTGCAAAATGGATAACACCTAGAATTTACTTTTTATAGTCCTCAACATGCTCTATGTCTTAGCAGAATTTAAAGTCTTTTTCCCACGGTTGAGATCAACTGCTTAAGAAATTATTATTATTATTATTATTATTATTATTATTATTATTATTATTATTATTATTATTACACCATTAGGCCATTTCCCTTTCGAGGTAGGCGTGACTCACTCAGGAGGGGAAAGGAGTAGTGTGTGGAAGGGATAGAGATTTTTCAGATTGATCCAGAATTCTCGTGCTATTTAAGTAAATAACACGTTTGTTCCGCAACACTACTC
>NC_046665.1:127848348-127880621 GCF_010883055.1 Belonocnema kinseyi
TTTCCGCGGTCTACCTCTGGGCACGTAGCCATTTACTTTACCTTGATACACTTGTTTCGTTAGTCGTTCATTTGGCATTCTCTCAACATGTCCGAAACATCTGAAACGATTTCTTTCCCATGTGTCTACTAGCGTCTCTTCTGCGCCACATTCTTTTAGAATTATCTCGTTACTTACTTTGTCCATTAGGGTTTTCCCGCTTATTATGCGCATGAATCTCAACTTAGCTGGTTTTAATCCTTCAATTTATATATTAATTTCTTTCATTTAAATTTTTTCTGAAATTTCGATTCCTCACAGAGAAAAATTTGTCATTCCTAGCTTCATTTAATCTGTAAAGACATTCAGAAATTATTTTATAATAATAATTATAATAATAAATTTTATAATATGACTTTCGAGGGGAAATCAGACTCGGCTGAGCTCGGCCGCGTTCGGATGGAGTCGGCCGTTAGTACGACTCACCGAGTCAGCATGTGCATCACGAAAGTATGAATGTGCGCATGCTTCGTATTGTGAATGCGCTACGCATGATAAAAGATTTCCAAGATTTATAAGAGTTCCCTAAAGAGTTCTCCTAAGATTTGCAGCGCAGAAATCTAAGATTTGTTAGTAAGTAGCCCCTAGTCCTTAAAAAACTTGACGCGTAACACGTGGCATCATAATGCGCGTTTTTCCAAACAAAAAAACGATTTTTCCCTCGATCTCTCTAGAGGCTTAATTCGTTAAAAAAATGTAGTAATAAAAATGCTTTTTATTCGTTGAAAAAAATATACAAAATAGAATAATTTAAAAAAAAATATTTAAAATTGTAAAAAAGACGAGTTTTAAGCTAAAATATTAAATTTGAATGCAAAAATTGACGTCAATACAGACTCATTGTATAGGTAAGCAAACTTTCCGTTATCTTCCTCTACAGCTTTGAAATCTGCCTTAGGCACAGAGAGGGAGACGGAGAGAAAGATGGGAAGAGGAAAGGGAGTGAAAGGAGCGAGAAGAGGGTGGGAGAGAGTGAGAGGGGAGGGGATAGAGGGGGTGGCGATAATTTCGGAAGAGAGGGGTGACAGAAGATTAGGGAGGGGAGAGGGGTGGGAGGGAAGATGTTTCAAAACTTTCAAATGCTTAGAAATCTTTTAAAGTCATTTGAGGTCATTCTTATGCTTTGAAAAATTAACAGCGAGAAAATTGCAAAAAGACTCAAATAAAACAAAAACATTCATTGCGTAGGCACTATAAATTAATTTTCGATTTGAATACCTGTTTTCTCCTGAAAGTAATATATTATATAAATTGTGATATCAATTTTTAAGAATTTAGTAGTTAATTTTTTTCCCCTTGAAGTCACTGCAATGCAAATAACTGAGCAGAACAAGGCTGACGTTTATTACATTTAAGATAAGAACTATGGAACACACTGTATAAGCTGATGAAGGATATTCATCTGCTAAATTTTTAACTAAATTCTTTATTACTGCATTTTTATTTTTTTCTTTCATTCTTAAAGATGAAAAGTGTTTTTTCTCTCGTCTTTTTCTTGGCGGCTTTACTGAATTGTACTGGTAATTCAAATGAAATAATATATTTATATTTATATGTCGTTTTTCGAACTATTAGCTAACCCAAATTTGTTCGCTTTAATCCTTATTTCATCACCATTCTTATATTATTTTAAACTTTATTTTCGTTTCTCCAAAGTGTACGACTTTAGTCTAAATATTTACAAGAAAACATAAAATTATTGTGTTTAAAAAATTTGATTCGGAAAATTTTCTTATTGATACGAGATTTGTACCATATGTGCGTATATACATTTGGTACACTCCAAAAGCCTTTTCTGAATTGCTTAAAAAAAGTGCTATGTGTCCAACAAAAACGGAATCAGTACACTTTAAGTTCAAAAAATTAATTTTAACCCAAAGAAACGAATTTTCTAAATGTGATGTGAAATTCTAACTAAACTGATAAATCATTAACGGAATAATTTATTTTCGAAACGTATTCAAAATTAAAATGAAATTATTCAATTTTTAATCAAAGTATGTTAATTCTCAATAAAAAAATTAACTTTATACCAAGAAGATGAATTTTCTACCAAAAAGAAAAACGCGAGTTTTAAATTAAAAACATAAATTATCAACTAAAGAAATGAATGATGAAGCGAGAATTTTCAAAAAAAAAGATAGATTTGCAAACAAGATGATTAATTTTCTTTCAAAGAGGAGACAGTTTAAAAAATTAGTTTGCGACCAAAAAAATTCATTTTAAAGAAATAACTCAATGTTTAGCCCAAAAAATAAATTTTTAACAAGATGCATCAATTTTTAACCATAGAGAATAATTTTCAAATAGAAATGATACATTTTTGGCAACAAATGGAATGATTAAATTTTCAAACAAAAAAAAAGATTGAGAAAAATTATTATTATAAGCAAAACAGTTGGATTAACAAGTGTTTTGCGCGCCTAGAGCGCACGGAAATTTATTTATCTCGCGCTACACGCTCGACCTTTATATTTCCTGCACATTTGTACACAGACTTTTTAAAATTAACTATAAGCGAATTGACAACTATAATTTGTTGATTGTGAATTCTCTTTTGTTAAAGCTCCTTCAGCTTTAACGAACACATTCTCATCACGTGTAACGTGATTCGCACTTGATTTTTCCACAATGCGAACTTTTCTATATCATGTTTCCAAATTAGATATCAAATGTATACAACATTTATTTATATACCTTGGCCTGAGAGTGCTTATTCATTTCATTCAAAATAAACTAGATATTTTGTTTATTTTAATTTTTTTAAAATTTGTTTTTAATTTTGCATTAAATTTTATTTTTAGATACCCTGAAAAACTAACCATTTCAATTGATTGGTTTTCGTATTTCAAGAATGGGCACATCCTTTAAGAAAAAATAAATTTTGGTTAATAAAAACTTAATTGCAACTTGTGTAATTTTTATAGAAATTTAATTTATATATTATAATTGTTATATTTTATGATTTAAATAAAAAATGCACATCATAGAGTAAAATGGTTCTAAGCAAATTTTCATATATAATTTAGGCGAAAAATCTTCTTAAATAAAATTTTGTTAAAGCTTGTATCCTTTTTTCAAAAAGTTGTTTTTTTGTTCGATATATCTTGATAACGAGAGTTTTTTTTAAATTTTTTAACTTATGTTTTACGAATAGGAACAAATCTAGTCTTCCCATCTAAAAATAATTATTGAAAAATTCGTCCATATTTTTTGGCTGAGCAACTTTACTCTATTTTTTCTATGACATTGAAAAAAACTACGTGTCTGATAAAAAATGATTAATAACAATTTTATAGCTTTTTCTGAAATAAAAAACTTTTGTCTATTCATTTCTTTGATAACTTGTGTCGTTTCTCGAAAAATTTAATTTTTCATCACTTTGTGCGAACAGAATCTGAATATTCGATTTTTCACGAAAAATAAAAAAGTTAAAATTTAAGAGATTGAAGTCAGTTTGAATATCAAATTTTAAATCGCATTTAACGTTCAATAATCAAGTTAATGCATATAATTCCTGAAAATAAAACCAAGAATCCAACAAACAAATTTAGACAAAAACTATCAAATGTTCGCAATCTATTTTGAAAAAGATCATCTTCGATTTTTCTTTCCTCTGTTTTATTTTAGTAGAATTTTTTTCTCTTAAAGAGGATCTTTTTCAAATTAGAATAGGAACATTTAATTTTGGTCTTCTGTGTTTGGCCATTGAATTCGCGACTTCAAGAAAAAGTAGCTGGATTTTATTATTGGTTCTTTTAATTTAGTTCAAATTTAAGCCAAATAATGACAAGAGAGTTTTTTGAGCAATATCATTGCTCACCGGAAGAGAAATATATGCCGGAAAAGAATCAACAAAGAAAATTGAACCTCCGTTTCTTGTTGCAGAGTTGAGCTCAGAATTCGATCTTTCACCTGGTAGTGACTCCGTTCCTCTTGTTCCTCATGGCAGACCTTCTCATTCTCTTGATTTGTCTCTTTCCCTTGCCATACCTCGTTCTCCAGGTTCTCCAGTTAGATCTTCTCTTCCTAGTCCTCTTCCTCATGCCAGGTCCGCGTCTCCCCCTGCCGAGTCATCTCTTCGTGCCAGGTCCAGATCTCCTTCTGCCATACGTTCTTCTTTTCGCCTATCTGGTCTTAGAATTGAACAACTTAGGTATGTTCGGCTTATTCCGAACGCAAATTCGAACCAACGTTTTGAACTTAGAGGATACGTTTTTCCTCACAATGCAGGAATTTACGTGAGAGGAAGATATAATGTTCTTGGGCCAATGCCAACCGGAAGACAAATAGTATTATCAACGTCCAATGGTGAAATCTATGCAATAGTAGACCGAAATAATACAATTCTTCGCGGAATATATATCGTAAGAGAAGAAGACATTCAAAAGAGGATAAAAATAAATATGTACAACGGCTTGATTGCAGACATGACTGTTGAAGAAATTGAGGAAGCTCCTCTAGGCAAGGGTCGACCGATCTCCGGAAATTTTGAAATATTAGTTGTAGACGACTTCCGTGATCAACAAGTATTTAATTTTTTTTAATATTGTGATAATATACATCATTTTTTGTAGTACGAAGTAAAGTTAGAATGTTAATGTTAAGTGAAAGCCGCGTTTAATAAGTATCCAAAGATTTTTCTCACTCGACGGCATTGGTTTCCAGGCACTTTTCAAACAAGGTTCCAATTTTTCTTCACTAATTTTTCGTTTTCCCAAAATGTTAATATTTAAAACCCAAATTAATAATATTGTCATATATCTAGTATAGAATATTTCATTAACAAAATAAAATGATATTGAGTTACAGTTTTTCATTCTTTTATTGTAATAAAAAGCAGTTTATTTTCTTGAAAAAAGATGAATTGCATTGCTAAAGCATAGCTTAAAGAATTAAACTTCTAGTTTCAATACTTTAACAATTTTGTAGGGTGTCTACCTGACTTTAAAAAAAATATATATATAATTAATTTAAATGCGAATTGAAGGAACAAATCTCTGAAAAAAATCACAAATCTCACTTGGAAAAAAGGATTCTACAAGAGCATTACAATTCATGCTTGGAACAGTCAAATACCTAAAAAATAAATAATTTTGTGGAAGGACAGCAAATAAATCAAAGAAAGATGAATAAAAAGTTTCACATTGAAAATTATAATTATCCGGACTTTGAACTAACAGTTGCCCAAAATAATTGTAATTATAATAATTATAACTTAAATTCACAGAATTCGCGGAATTTATGGAATTTACGAAATTTATGGAATTCACGGAATTTATGGAATTCATGGAATTTATGGAATTCATGGAATTTATGGAATTCACGGAATTTATGGAATACACGGCTTGCGTGAATTTAATTAATTCCACACACTTACTTAATTCCATACATTTCGTGAATTCCGTGAATTTCTAAAATTGTGCGAATTCCTTAAATCTCATGAATTGCTTAAAATTTTTAAATCCTATGAATTCCTTCGATTTTTTGTTAAATCCGCGAATTTCACGCATTCCGTGAATCTCATGCACTTCAGGAATTCTGCCAAATTAATTTATTTCGTAAATCCCATGAATTCTGTAAATTCATTGAATACTGGGAATTTCCTGAATTCTAAGAATGTCTGAAATTCCATAAATTTCGTGAATTTCATATATTTCCTGAATTCTATATATTTTGTGAATTCCTTCAATTCCATTAATTCCGCGAATTACGCGAGCTTGAATACTGTGAATTTCATTAATTTCGCATATTTCTTAAAATCCATATATTTTGCCAATTGCGTGAATTCCATGAATTTCAGGCATTTATTGAATTCAATGAATATTACGCATCACGTGTATTCCATGAATTCCACGCATTTCGTGGTTTCAGTGAATTCCTACGATTCCCCGAATTCCTTGAATCTCACGATTTCTTTAACTTCTGAAAGTTCCGTGAATTCCTTCAATTTCATTATTTCCACGAATTTCAAGAATTCGGTGGATTCCACGAATTCCATCAATTCTGGAAATTAATTGAATTCTGGAAATTCCTTGGATTCCTTGAATTCTGTGAGTCTTTGAATTCCTTGGATTCCGTAAATTCCATATATTCCGTGAATTCTATATATGTCGTTAATTCTTTCCATTTCGTCAATTCCGCGAATTTTACGAATTCCGCAAATTCCATGAATTCCTTAAACTCTGAGAATTCTATCATTTCCGTAATTTCCATGAATTACGTAAATTTCTTGAATTCAATGCATTTCTTGAATTGCTTGAATTTTATTAATTTCCGTGACTAATATCATAAATATTAGTAGTAAAAGGCTGTTTAGCGAACTTGACCTGTAATTTTGGAACAAAGACAAATGTACAAGAATAAATTCAAATTGGAAATTTTCTTTGAAAGTTATCGCTTTATTAGACAACAGACAAACAGACTGACAGCAGACATTTTGTAGAAACTATCTTTTCTGATTTTTGTATTTTAAACCAAACTGTAAGAAACAGACATTAAAATATATTCATCGCCTAGACACTATATATAAATATACCATTTAATCGGCGGACTGCTATTATATGCAAAAAAATTTATCTATTGTGATATCAGTTTTAAAGAATTAAGTATGTTCAATTTTTGTCTTTAAAGTCACCCCTATGATAGGTAAATATCTGAGCAGAACAAGGTCGACGTATATTATCATTGAGATAACACCTATAAGGAACTATAAAATCTAATGTCGAAACTGAATATTCATTCGTTCAATTTTTATTATACTCTTCATTTATACAGCAATAATCATACCCTCTTGTTAGAAAAGATGAAAATTGTTCCTTCTCTCGTCTTCTACCTGGCGGTTATTCTGCATTCTATTGGCAAGTATAATAGAATAATAGGTCCAAAATTTAAGGAACATTTTTTAAAGCTTTTGCTATTTTTATTTCAACCTTATTCAACTTTGTGCGAAATAAGTACGACTTTCATATAAATGTATTCCGATCAAAATAAATTTTTAAAAGAGTATTGTAATAGTAAACTGTTAAAAATATCTGTTGCAAAGTTCCACTGCATGTATTACAACTTTGTGAACGAAAGGTAACGGTACAATACATAATGTTGTAGTTTTTAAATCTTGACATTAGCATGGTACCTTTACTTTATTGGAATTTTACATCAAAAATTCAGCCGGCAAACCTGATATATTTGTTGGAACAAATGGAATGTATGTTGCATTAACTCTCATAAAACTTGCGAGAATTTAAAATTTACTTTATCAAGGTTGACAAGCGACGTCAAAACGATAGTAATATATTTTATTTAAAAGAGTCGAAACATCTTTCTAAGTTGTCTTACAAAGCACATGAGAATCTTAAACGACAATATTAAAAATAACTCACTGTACGAAAAAATTAAGCTAAGTTACATTATGGAATATTTGGCAACAATCTCGGCAAAGCGGCGTCGCTTGACAACTCAGGACAACATGACAAATATCTGGGCCCTGTTTCACGATGATTTATTGCTTCAGACATTTTGTTAATGAATAGTTCTGACATTTTATCACTTTCAATGATTAAATTGATTTTTTATAAAAAAAAATTTTTAAGTAAGTGATAATATTCTTGTATAAATAAGATTACCTAACTTGATATTTTATAAACTCCGTATAATAAACTTCAGTGTTTTCAGATGTAATATGTTATAAATTGTACTTATTGAATTAAATCTTATTAGCTTGGTGTATACATTTGATGAGAAAGAATTTTTAATGTTTTAAATCCTGTTGTAAATAAATGAGTTGATAATATAAAGAGTTAACTTTTATATAAAATGTTGTGAAACATAACCAACAGCTGTAAGTTTCTAAAATACGTTTTTGAGATTATGATATCCACTATTTTTCTTATTTAAATTATTTTTCTAAAACTCATTTCAAAAGAATATCATTTTTTTAGAATGTTAATTCTTGAAATCAAAATTCATAATATTTCGTATTTAGAATAATACTTTGTCGTCTTTGTGTTTTAAATACTCGGAACGATATTATATTGAATTCTAATTAATTTTTTTTATTTATTCTAACAAAAGGTCCCTCAATGTACTTGCAGCTGGATATCTCAACATCTTTTGAAGCGAAAAATTAAAAAAAAAAGTAAATTATTTCTCAGGACAATCTTTCCTGGCAAAAAAAAATTATTTTTTCTCACGGAGCAAGAACATTTTTAAAGATATAGTATATAACGCGCGTACTCATATAATTTGAGGTATTCATGGAATTGAAGGAATTCGTAGAATTCACAAAATTTACAGGATTTATATAACGCCCAAAATTTACAGATTTGACGGAAATCGTGGAATGAATTAAATTAACACAAATGAAGGAATTCAAGGAATTCACGAAATTCAAAGAATTCATAAAATTCATGAAATTTAGGGAATTTATGGAACTCACTGAATTGAAAGAACTTACGGAATTCACTGAATTCAAGACATTTAAAAATTTTATGGAATTCATGCAATTCATTGAATGCATGAAATTCACAGCATTTAGGAATTCAAAGAATCCAAACAATGAACGGAATTCACGGAAATCAAGAAGTTCACGGTATGCAAATAATGTACGGAATACACAGAATGTACGGAATTAGAATTTAAAAAATTTATGGAATTCAAGTAATTAACGGAATTTAAATAATGATTGAGAAAATTCAAATCATTTACAACATCAATGGAATTCGTGTAATTCATAAAATTTAATTAAGTCGCGGAATCCACGGGAAGCACGTAATTATCGAAACTAATGAAATTTACACGGAGAAAAATAGTTCGAGAAACTTTACCAAATTCAGTTGAGTAAATTCGGGACATATGGACACTTTGATAGAGTTTCATTTCTAGTTCGGTAATACCTTATTCACAAACATGAAAGTGTGACAAATTAATATTAACGTCTACCATACCGTGCTTTAATTACTACTGTACTTGGTAGATGACATTTTAATAGACATAATTGTAAAATATATAAAACGTTAGATAAAGATTACACAGGACCACAAAAAATGAGTGGAGGATTCCCTAAGCCGGACCAAGTGGATTATATGTTTTTTGCGTCACTAACACCGAATCCGAAGTCTGTTTTTCGCCATCACGTCAGCATTTTTTTCTATCTTCAGAAACCAACTTGAAGATATAGAACCTAACAATTTCGACCCTTAAGCCACCACTTAATAACCTCAAAACCCATAAGCTCCATAACCCTGAAGCGAATCAGATAATACACATAGTCCTTCAATATTGTTAGAGTAAACTAAATTTTTTACGTCTGTAAAATATTTTCTGAATTGTACATCTCTTTCGAGATAAAAAGTTATACGAGTTCCTGGAGCTAGGCAATTTTTCTCTTTTAATCTTGACGCCATTACTGCAGAAATTTCTTTTGAAAGTCCAGCATCTCGGAACAAGTCATTAAGCTCTTCTTGAGTGAACCTATTGGGATTTTTATCAGTCTCGTCTTCTGATTCTTCTGATGTTTCATCGATCATCTGTATATCCTCAGCGACGTCATCACCTTCGACATCCGACATTTATATTGCACTTTTATATTCGTCACTAGTAGGATAACTTGTGTTACTCTCTTCAGCTTCAAGAATGGTAGGACAAGTTACAGATTCAACAGTTGCATAACAAACTGAAGATTTCGTCTTTCGGTTGTGCCTAAAAACTTTCGTTAAACAAAAATAGCAATCCTTCTCATGATTTTCTGTTTCCATCCAGATCATTGGAGAAGCAAATTTCCCCTTCTTTTGTTTACTAAGTTGCAAGGAGCATCTTTAGCATATTGTTTTTGGAGTCCAATGATTGATCATTTTACTAGTTTCTATACCAAAAAGTTCTGGTATCTATTTTTGAGTACATCTGCGAATATCTTTCTGAGTTTACTCACAACATATTCTCCACAAAGAACGCAGAAAAATTCTACGCAATTGTTGCATGATGTCTTTCTTGTAATATTATACTCTTCAAGGGCCAAGTTACCCACCAATGTAGAGCTATGTTCGTTTGATGACAACGCCTGCGGGCCCGCTTTCTCACCCTGACCAGCCGCCGATACAGGGCCTTTTGACTCTCTGCATCGTACTTATTATAATTAAATATATCATTAAATATAATTCTATCGTTGACGGAGATTGAAAGCACGAGGAAGAGTGTTCGGACATACAGGAAAGAAGCGTGAATATCAGGGAAACAAATGCCTCGCGATAGAGTGTGAATTTACTCAACTACACGAAAAAACAAAAACAAATGCTTGATACTACAATGCGATCGGTCGGGACAATGTTCAGCATTGACTATATTCACACTACATCGCGAGGCATTTGTTTCGCTGATATTCAGGCTTCTTTCCTTATTTCGGAACAGAGAGACTTATATAAAAAATATCGATTTTTATTAAGAATATCCCCACTACTTTCACCGACTCATACCCAGTTTATACGCAAGAGAACGGCAGCACTGAACACGATCGGCACGCCGGAAAGTACGATGCAGGGAGCCACAATCCCCAATATCGACGGCTGGTCAGGGTGAGAAAGCGGGCCCGCAGGCGTCGTCTTCAAACGAACGCAGCTCTACATCGCACAGTGGGACGAAAATCACGAATCTGGACAAATTGATTTTCCGACTACAGTTTTCATCCGTCACACAAACTCCGTTCTTTGGATTTATTTAATTTTTAATGACTGATCTTCGAATAAAGTTAGGGGATTTTAATGAATAATAACAATCGCCATTGTTGTAAACAATTTCATGAACAATTACTCATTTTTGCTATTCGTCATGAAATGAATAGCATTTTCCACCCAAAATCAACTGCAGATCACTAATTGATGATACCTATTCATTATTTTAGATCATCCGATAACAATTTTTGATTATTTAAACAAATGTAGTACACAAATATACAGTTTGTTCAAAAGAATCCAGTTTAAACTTATACTCAACCGAAAAAAACCAGTTCAAGCTCGCACTCAACCGGAAAAATCCAGTTCATGCTGGTAGTCTGATTCGTGGCTTCGCCTTCGTGTGGGCTTTCCCCACTTCCGAGCAGGAAGACTCGAGTGCGAGTAGCGGAGAACCCGGACAACTGTACCATTTGAGCTGTGGCAAGCAAGCGAGCAACTCAGATTCTCTAATACTTTTCTATATATTTTCTCCAATAAACTTCGATTGTATTTAAATACATGTTATATTATCTCAGATGCCCTCAACCACTTACAATAGTCCGAACACATTGAAATTTTATTAATCTGTCGAATCGTATTCTCACCTTTCTTGAATCCCGCATCCAATACAATTATCAATTAGTTCCTTGACATTCTTCTTTATGAATTTTGGCTTTATTTCCTAGTATTTTTTGTGTGTATGTTTGTTTTTTCCTTTTTTCATTCTTTGGTCTTCTTTTATTCTTTTTTTTTCTTACCAAGTTTTCTTGGATATTTCAATCAAGGAGTTTCTTGAACTCAAAAATCAAGAATTAAGCAGTCTCCTGGTAACCTCGAGTTCCAAAACTGTAGAAGTTTTATAGAATCATCTACAAGAAAAGTACGATCTTCCTAAGAATTCGAAAGAATTAGCTCGTGTTAGAATTTCTCGATATTTCAAGCCAGCATTCACGAAAATATCGGCAAAAAGTGTAGGTGATCAGAAGGCGCGCAACGAAAAATTTCTCCTGCAAAATAAAACTTGGTCGAATTCGAAATTTTCTTTATCAGAGACATCCTCATCCACTCTTCGTAGAACAAAGAGTTTTGATGAATGCTCTAATAAAACGAAAAAAGGAGAATTGATGCAGTTAAACAGTCCGTGTCAGGAGGTGAAATTGATCTATTTGATAATTAACGAACATTTGTCAACAAAACTGCGATTGATATTGTCAGAAAAGGTCTCTCAAATGATGCAATGGATATTGGTACGGTGGATTTGCAGAATGAAAATCTAATCTCATTCACTGGTGATGAAGCTCTTGCACTATTTGTGGACTTGAAGCTTACAAAAATTAAATATTAACTTTTGAGGAATCGCTTGAAAGACAAAAATGTGGACATTCTACCTCCTTACCGCGATATTGTAGATGCAAAGAACGATTGCTATCCAAGAAGTTCTGCTATAAAAGTCACTGAAGCGGGAGCTACTATTGAACTACAAGACCTTTTGGATCATACTGCTGCTAGACTGTTGAAACGTGAAGATGTTGAACCACCTGAATGTAAGAAACATTTGAAAATGACATTAAAATTTGGTGGTGATGGCACTTCCGAAATTAATCCATATAAACAGCGATTTAAAGATTCTTAAAATTCAGATGAAAGCCTTTTTTATGTCTTTGGTTCTTCTCCACCTTCAATGTTTGGATGATCCGTCAATTCCAACGATTTGGTACAACCCCCGACCTTGTTCACCGAAAAATGGCTTGCCAATAATGTTCGAATATTTCAAAGAATCTAAAGAGAAAATTTTACTCGAATTTGGGAACATTTACAAGCAAATGAAAAGATTGAAGCAAAGCAAGATCGAAATTGACGAAACGACATATTATGTGGAGCATGAACTAATCGACACAATGATACATGGAAAAGTACGCTAAAATATCACCCGTTCTTCTTCTGCTGCTAATTGTATCATTTGCAGGTCGAAACCAAGCGAGATGAATAATATACGGAAAGTGTTAGAAAGACCAGAAAATGAAGCAGCGTTCAAACTAGGTTTGCAAGTCTTACATCAATGGATTCGCCAAATGGAATACGTTTTGAACGTCAGTTATCGATTACCAATTGAAGTGTGGGCATCCAAAACCAAGGAGCAAAAGGAGGTTCGCAATTTAAGAAAGGAGTATGTGAAGAAAGAAATTCGTGAACGACTTGGCTTGATAGTGGAAACTTCGAAACTTGGTGCTGGTTCTTCCAACGATGGTAATATTGCCAGAAAATTCTTTGAAAAGTATAACATTATTTACGAAATCACCGGTTTTGACGAAGAAATCCTAAAGAATATTTACATAGTATTGCAAGTCGTAGAATCTGCTAGAGCCATTGACACCAAAAAACTCCACGAACATGCTCTTAAAAACGGCCAACCTGCTCGTTTAGAAATACAATTGGTGTTTCATGCCTGTATCACTTCACCAATTGTTGATCCATGGAGCCAAAATAATAGACTCCTTCGTCATTCCAATCGTACAATAATCGGAAGAGACTCAGGAAGCTAAAAATAAAGATTTCAAGAGATGCAGAGAGAATAATACAAGGAAGACAAGTCGCATCGACACTATCACAGTTTTATTGCATTATCTCCTATTCTCTTCTGATCTTTATTTATCAAGTCTAAGATCGTTTGAACAATTGCCAATTGTTATTATATAAGCAAATTTGATAACTGAGTATCTTTACCGAGCTGTATGGAGCAAATTCCATGAGAAATTACTATTTTTTTCATCACCAATAGCTGAAGCCAAAAATTGTATTCTTAATTTTTTTATAATAATGATTGTTCATACATGAATCCTCACAGGTATGACGCAGAAGATATTTTTGTTGATCAATTGAGGAAATCCAGTGAGAATCAAGGGACCATACACCGTAAAACCATATGAAACCATTTTTATCCACTTATTTGTTTATAACAAATAAAATACATTTTTTAATTTATCCTGCGGTACTGGAAAATTGTACTGGATAGTTCCTCTACTCATTCTGGCTATTTGGGAATGAAGCTGAGTATTCTCTTGGAAATGGTACTCTTCAAAAGTAAAAAAAAAATTATTCCATTTTTATCAAGAAATAAAAAAAAATAGAGCCTCAATTTGAATATATGCTCTGATAAGATCATGCGGATTTTCATCAGCCTTCATTTTTTAAAACCCGTTTGAATCGGTTGAAAACTGTAGTCGGAAAATCAATTTGTCCAGAGTCGTAATTTTCGTCCCACTGTGCATCGGTGGATAACTTGGCCCTTGAAGAGTATAGTGTTACATGAAAGACATCATGCAACAATTGCTTAGACTAAGGTGGAGAAAACAGCTTGGCAAAGCTTAAGAGACGTTGCGAAAAAATTTCTAGGAAATAGAAATGATCCTAATTACGAGACTATAGTTGAAAATATGGTACAAAATTTAAAAATATGGGATGCCTAAGGAATCTAAAGCTGCACTTTCTTCATTCTCACACTGAGTACTTCCTGAAAATTTAGGCGATTTCAGTGAAGAGCAGGGTGAAAGATTCTACCAGTATTTAAAAGATATTGAAAAGAAATATCAGGGTGTTTGGGACAGCCATATGTTGGCATACTACTATTCGTCTTTGAAGAGAGACACGTCAAAACAACACAAAAGAAAAGCACTACGAAGGTCATTCATAAATAAACGAACACGTTATCACTCTAAAGCTGAAAATACATCACATGGCTACTTACAATGTTGTAAAGCTCTTTGAGAATTGTGGGACGCGAGGGGACTCGCGTAAATCAAGCACCCCGAATCGTGAGAGGCGAGGGGACTCAAGCAAATCGAACATCCCAAAGGGAACAGAAGCCTGCTGCGTCCACGTCGTTGTTCCTGGGTATCGCTAAATGTAGGTTATTACGGTGCAGGAAGGACCTTTTTGAGTATTCGAATTTCTGCCAAACAAGAATTAAGTCTCGAGCATAAGTTTTGATTGTAGCTTTCTGAGATCACGGTTTTTTAAACACTCACTTTTAAGTCTTTTTGTTGCTACGATTATGGGGCTATAAGATTCAGAAGTTTCTAGGTTATACGGCTATAAGGTTTTGGGATAATAGGATTCTGGACTTTTGGGGTTGTGGAGTTTCGAGATATTAGGTTGTATGAAGTTATGGAGATGTAGAGTTATGAAATTTAATTCTACATGATTCGGAGTAAATTGTGACATACAATTTTCTTGTGATACACTTCAGGGTTATCGAGCTTATGGGTTTTGAGCTTATGAATTGGTGGACGTATGGAATTATAAAGCTAAAACTCCCCGAAATGGAGGTTTCAGACTTGCGTCTAAGTTTCTTTTTGGCGCAATTTGGGTTTATACCTTATTGGAATTTTAGATTTATGAGTTTTGAGGTTATGAGTTTTAAAGTTATAGGTTATCGGCCTTAAGGTTATTGAGCTACGAAGGCATAAGGTTGTATGGCTTAAGGGTTGATATTGCTGTGTTTTACAGTTTCAAGCTGTTTTTTGAGGTTAGAAAAAAACGCTGACGTGATGGGGAAAACTGGTTTCGGATTCGGTTTCAGCGACCGAAAAAACATATAATTCACTTGGTCCGGTTTAAGGAACCCTCCACTCATTTTTTGTGGTCCTGTATTATTTACCAGTTAAGTAAAATGCGATCGAGGACTCGGCAGAAAATATAAGAGGGTTTACAGGAAAGTCATTAGGGAATCGCTGACGCTCAAGAAAGTTTAACTACCAGTTTGGTCAACCGTAAACTTCTGTGAATAAAAATAAACTTATACGCAATGTACAGCATACACAACCTATATATACACATTAGTTAGTCACAGCCAATCAGAATACAATTTCGTACACATACACAATTTAGCTCAAACAATTACATTGAATTACAATACATTACATACGATACACGGGCAATCTTTTAACAATATTAACGCTATTAAAAATCTAAAACGCTGCGACGGGTTTCGAACCACCTAACCGACTTTTAACGTGTTCTATCGTTAACGACTAACGACGTAAGCCTCACGGCAAAAATTTTTATTGTAACATTTAATTGATGAGTGGATTTATAAATTTATGAGAAGGTAATAAAAACATTAGATAATTTTTTATTTAAAATTTTCTAACCTTAAAACCCTAAATTATTTAATTTTCAATATTTTAAATTCGAGAATTCAAAAAATCGCGTGAATTTCGTGAATTAAATTAATTTTGTAAATTCTATGAGTCCCACGAATTCCATTAATACCGAAAATTCTATACATTTCGGTTAATTCACCAAATTTCGTGAATTCTGCTAATTTCATGAATTCTGCGAATTCTTTGACTTCCGTATATTTAATTAGTTCAGTGAGTTCCACTAATTCCGCGAATACCATACATTTGGTGAATTCCTTCAGTTTCATGAAATCCGTGAATTCCATAAATTTCGTAAATTCCTGCAATTCCATTAACTCCTTGAATTCTATTAATTCCGTGACTTCCTTGTGCCTAATTTACGTTTCAAAAACGCTACAATACATCTTTTGCAATGCAAATACAATTTAATGAATTCCGCAAATCCAGTGTATTTCATACATTTCGTGAATTTCTTGAATTCCATTAATTTCTGAAGTGCCATTAATTTCGTGAATTGCTTGTGCTTAAGTTGCGTTTTAAAAACACTACGATACATGCATTGAAATGCAATTGCAATTCGATAAATTCCGCATATCCAGTGAATTTCGTGATTTCAGCGAATTCTTTGAATTCTACGAATTGCTTGAATTTTGTGAACTCCGTGAATTTCATGAATTCCATGAATTCCTTAAATTTCCAAAATTCTATGAATTCCAATAATTTTCTAAATTTCACGAACTTTATAAATTCCACGGATTTCTCAGATTCCACAAATTCCCTGAACTTCAAAATTTTCTTGAATTCCAGTAATCTCGTGAATTCCAAGAATTCCATAAATTTCGTGGTTTTCTTTGATTTCATGAATTCAGAGAATTTGGTGAATTTCGTAAATTTAATGAGTTCCGTGAATTCCATGAATTCTGCGAATTCCGTACTTTTCGTGAAGTTCTTAATTTCCACAGATTCCTTCATTTCCATGAATCTCTTACTACAATACATCTATTGAAATTTAAATTTATACTTGTAAAATAATGGTAAATTGTTAACCGAGTGGGGAGTCGACTTGCACCCCCACTTGATTAACATATTATTTTCTTTGCATACCACGTACGGAAATGCAATTTTTGGTGCATGTTCATAAAAATAGCAAAAATGATCGGTTCCACGATCGATTCATGCAACCACAAAAATAAAAGATTGAGGTTAAACTTCTAGTAATTCCGAACTTTCCAGTCAATGGTGTGGAAGAGTTAAGTTCACCATACCAGATAATTGTCGATAGTGTAATCGATCAATTTTACTGTTTCGCGCCAAGGTCCCAAAATCGCATTTCCTGCATGGGTATCAAAGAAAATCACTTGTTTTCATTTCATCATGATTTTAACAAAATCGTTA
Source organism: Belonocnema kinseyi (assembly GCF_010883055.1). Lineage (NCBI taxonomy): Eukaryota > Metazoa > Arthropoda > Insecta > Hymenoptera > Cynipidae > Belonocnema > Belonocnema kinseyi. Next base: position 127,865,630 of record NC_046665.1, read on the forward strand.
GTAATATTTATATTCTTCATGTATGATGTCACAGTCTGCATTAACCCCTAACGTCCTTCCTCATAAATGACGACCAAACCTGTCAACCTCATACTCCTAGCAGTGTTGAGTAGTTTTTGATCAGCACCTTTTTTGTACGGGGAAAAATACGCCGGAAGAGGATACCGAAAGAAAATTGAACCCTTTTCCTTTGTTGCAGAGTTGAGCTCACAGTACGATCGTTCACATAATGGTGACTTAATTCCTGGTGTTCCTCGTGATGGACCTTCTCTTGATTTATCTCTTTCTCTTGCCTCGCCTCATTCCCAGGGTTCTCCGGTTAGGTCTTCACCTCCTGAGGATCATTATCTTCGTGCCAGATCCAGGTCTCCTCCTGGCATTTCATCGCCTCCCTTACGCCTGGGTAGACTTACAATGAACGAACTTAGATCTGTTCGACTTGTTCCCAACACAAATCCAAACCAGAGATTTGAAATTCGAAAGTATACTTTTTCTCGCGATGCAGATATTTATGTGAGAGAAAAATATAATATCCTTGGGCCTATGCCATCCGGAATACAAACTGTCTTATCAACGTCCAATGGCGAAGTATTTGCAATATTAGAGAAAAATAAAACAGTACTTCGTGGAATGTATGCATGGATGAATGAACTTCAAAAACGTGTGAAAATAAACATGCACAGCGGCAAGGTTGAAAAGATGACCCATGAAGAAACCGAGGAATCTCCCTTATGCAGGGATCGTCCTATTTCAAAGAATTTCCAAATATTACTACTAGACAACTTTTTCCAAAATTAATTTACTTTTGTTTGTGAAACTGAAGCACTTTATTGGTTCTGCACCGAAGTAGGTGAAAAATGTTACAAGTAGCTAGTAACTGACAAACTACATTTTATAACTCGCAAAATTCATTTTTTGAATTCCTTGCCTTTCTCCTCTTTTTTTCCTAATCAATTTATCATTTTCTTTCATCAATAATATTTTAATTCTAGCATGTTAATCCTGCAATATTTTTAACATAGAATCTTATATGAATAAAATAATACAACTTCAAAATGAAATTTTAAATTTGTTGATTTATTTATAACAAAAACAGTTAAATTTTTAATAAGAAGACCAATTCTTTACGAAAACTATAATACTTTATGGCCTAACATCAACAAAATACATTTCAACAAAACAGTTTACCTTTTGACAAACAAAGACAGATTTTCGACCAAAAATACATTCAGATGTTAAATATTCCAAATTTCGGATTACGAGTCTTTTTTATACCCGTGAAAATGCTCTTAAAACAGGGAAAATAAAAAGATTTCTTTACGAAGGTAGCAGCATTAATTATTTTAAATAAAATTAATGTGGGTACTATAATAAATTCAATTTTAAAAGCTTGGACGTCTTTTTAATTAACTATTTTATTAAATTATTTATCCCGGCTATGCGGTCTACAAACAAAATTTATTATAAATAGTAATCCTTTACATTATGTATTTCACTATAGAGATTGAATGGTGGTCAGAAACGCAGATAATTTTTGACTAATAACCAATTATATCAAAAATTATTATTTAATTTCAATTTTGATCCCTAGGTAACACTTCTCCTTTTCACTGATCCATATATAAACCATTTCTGACATGATAGCGATCTCAGATATAAACCATGAATTACAATTTCTAAACCCTACTAAGAGTGTGCAAACGAAAATTCTGGTAATATTCGTTGAATTTATCAGAATGACTTTTTTGTTATTGAAATAATACAATACTGGGAGAAAACAAATACCTTTATTTATTTTTATGTGTAATAATCATATTTGATTTCTATAGCTTATATTTCTACCTCACTATTATTTCTAGTATTAGGCTATTGTTAGGCTGGTCTATTTATGTCCTGCAGCTGCCCACCCCTGGCCTTCAACGTAAAGTTCGAGCGCTTAACAGCCCGAGCTACAGAGGCTCCTTTCTACCTTTTTATGATTTTTTAAGCCTGTGGTCGGGTTGACCCGATTTTTTATCATCAGCCGTGGACGAATTCAAGTAAGTACCTGATCAGAAAAAGATACTATAAATTAAATTGATACGTTGTTTAAAATCTTTTGCTGTGATGTTGTAGGCACAAAATTCAGAGCATGAACTAGTCTGTATCTACAAATGACAACTTTTCTCCTCAGCGGCGGGCGAAGCTCGTTTTTAATTGCAGGCGGCAGCTAATTTAGCTAGCTTGGTACCTTCATTTGGCGCCCTCAATTGTCGCTCTCGACATCCTAGGAGGAGCAGGCCGTCGCCTGCTTCACCTTCGCCTGCTTCGCATTTACCTTAAGGCAGCCCTCTTTCTCCCCCAATTATGAATCGTTCAGTGTCATGCGTTAACCGCATAACCTTAATAGGTAAATACAATCCCTCAAGGAGGGATTTTTCGAAACATGCTTTGGTTCTTGTTTTATTCTATATAATTGAAAATTTGACGCATTTTATGCGCCTGGGGAATAGAAAACCTCCACCATGAATGTACCTATTGTGAATGGAATTTTGGGCAGATCGTTTCCGAGGGAAACTAGAGTGTTATTTTTTCGTCGATGCTTAAAACATCTTAAAACTCAGGATCGAGCTCAGGATTTGATTAAGTGCCTGCCATGCCTCACTCAACCTTCCTATTGTAACAGATAAGAGCCGGTTGAGAGAAATAAAAAATGATTAAAATATTAAGAAATTTAATTTCAATATTTTGGATAAAATGCATTAGATAAAGACAAGAAGATTTAAAAAAATAAAGAATAAGATAGGTTAATCCGTTTAATTTCTGTTCAGAATTTTCGTCACTTATACTCTCTTCTAAGATTCAACGACAAAAAATATTGAAGAATAATGCTGCATATTCTCAAATTGGAAAAATTTTAAATTATAAGTTACTTCATTTTCAAGATTACATTTAAAGGGTATGCAATTCACAGCCGTTTCTTCAGCAATTCCTTTTACATAACACAGGCCAACAATTCTCAGAACCAGAGACCAGACCTACTATACCCGAAGGTTTTTGCTGCGCTGAATCCGAATCTGACTCCCATAACCCGATTTCCTCTACCCCCAAACCCGGTTACGTGCGTATCATTGAGCTTAAACCCCTACAATCCAATTTCCTTAATCCCCGATCCTTGTGACCTACTCCGCCCTAACACTTCAAAATGGCGGATCCAAAATGGCAGCCATATTGAATTTTCAAAATCTGACTTCATATTCTTAATGAGCAACCTCAAAAACCTATATATAGATTTTTTCGATCGAATACGATCACTTATAAATTGGGCTTATAGCCTCACATATGCTATATAGGGTGTTTTAACGTTGTTACGAAACTGCGAAAATACTTAACTTCAATCAATGATATATCAATGAAAATACAAATGCTTGCTTTACAATGAATGTACTGTTGTTCAGAATTGAAGCACTGTTTGGTTTCATAAAGATAGTTCCATTTGGGGAAAAAGCTGAATATAAATGTAGAAAAGACAAAGATATTGAGGTTTAGAAAAGGAGGGGAGAGGAAAAAAGAATGGACAGGGGATGGAAAGGAATAAAGTTAGAAGAAGTCAAAGAGTATAAATATTTGGGATATATCTTGCAAACGAATGGAGATCATACAGCTCGTATAAGAGAAAGGATAAAAAAGGCAGCAGGGGTATTGAAACAGATATGGGGAATAGGAAAAAGAATGTTAAAAAAAGATTGGAGAAGGAAAATGTGGTTATTTGATACGCTGGTATGAACGGTATTAGGTCATAGAGCAGAGATATGGGGATGAAAAGAAAGGAAAAATATTGAGAGTTCACAAGAAAGGTATATAAGGTGGACACTAGGGGCAGACTGAAGGACGCCAGGATATATGGTGAGAGAAGAAGCGCAAAGGGATACTTTAAGTATCAGGGCGGGAAAGAGGGCATGGAAATTTCAGACGAAGCTGAGGGAGGGAAAGGGAGGGGAGTTAGCGAGAAAGTGTTTGATGGAGGTAGAAGAGAGGGGAGGAAGGAGGATCGAATTAACGAGATAGGAAGATGAAAGAAGGGAGTTCTTTAATGATAAAGAAATAGAAGACGGGACTGGAGTAAACTATGAAGAATTGGAAAAAAGGGAGAGGGAAAGACGATTAATAGAAAGATGGGGGGCGATTGAGAAATCAGAATACAATAAATGGTATAAGATGATAAAAAAGGAAGGGGTGCCAAAGTATTTAGAAAAGGGATGGGGAGAGAGAAGGTGGACCAGAATAGCAAGATTTAGATTGGGAAACGAGGTAAGGGAGGGAATGTACTGGAAAAAAGAAGAGAAAAGAAAGTGTAGAATATGTAAATGGGAGGAGGAAACATGGGAGCATGTATGAGAAGGATGTAGGAGAGGAATGGAAGATAAAGGAAGCTGGCAAGAAAATGTGGTTGAGTTTCTAGGGGAAGATGGATTAGGAGAAGAATGGATGAAGGAGTTGGAGGGTGCTAGAGGAACGAATGAGAGAGAATGAAAGAATGCACGTGAAAAAGGTAAATGGAGGTATGAAAAAGTGAAAGAAAAAGGAAACGGAAGTCATTCAGATAAGAAGCGTGAAAATTTTAAGTAATGGTAAAGTAAAAGTTAAGTAGACTAAGATGCGTTTGCGTTCTCATGCTCTCTCTCGCTTTTGTTCGCGCACTCACTCGTTTGCTAAAAAGTCCTAAATTGCGCTATCGCAGGAAATAGAAATAAGAAACTAGATATCAGATTTTATGTAAATAGTTGTGAATAATTGTATATATAGAAAGGATAAGATTGTAAAAAATATAGATATAAACAAACCAAGACCATTTGTTTATTACAACAAAGACTAATTACTGGAATTTCTAAATAAAACTTGAGTTCAAAAAATGAATTGTCAACCAAAATAAACATTTTCAGACAAAACATATGAAAATTAACTAAAGTGGTGATTTTCCAACTGAACAATGAATTTCAAACTAAATAGTTGAATTTTTAACCTAAAAGATAAATTACATACCAAAAAGATTCATTTTCAACAAAAAAACATTAATTTTGAAGTACAAAAGATAAATTGTCAATCAATAGGTACAATAAATCAATTTTACGTTAGAAAAGGAAACTTTCAACCGCAAAGATTAAATTTCGCTAAAAAATATACAATTTTCACAAAAAGTAATTTAAGTTAATTTAATTAAAATTAATTACTTAAAGAAAATTCAACTACTTATGTAAATAAAAATCTAAGTAAATTTCAAACCAATTGATGAAAGTTAGTTTTTTTTTTAATTTATTTATGGAATTTATTTATGAATTGTCAACAGAAAAGAAAACTTTTTTAAACAAAAATAGAGTAGTTACATTGTATTTTAAATACATAAATTTTGCAACATCAAAAATAGAATTTCAAGAAAAGAATTAGGTTTCCAACAAACGAAGAAATTTTGTACCAAAAAGTTGAATTTTCAACAAAAAAATTACAAATTTTCATGGAACTACAGGAGTGTTAACCTATAAATTAAAATTCCTTGAAATCTTTTAAGACATCCTAAAATATTTAAAATCCTTAAAAATTTGTTGAAATCTTTTAAAAATTTTTAAAGCTCTTGAAAATTCCTTGAAATTAAAAAAATACCCTGAAATATTTCAAATCCTTTAAAATCTCATATTAAAATATTGTAATTAATTGAAAATTCCTTGGAACCTTTTAGAATACTCTCAAGTATTTCGAAACCTTCAAAATTTTTCGAAACACCTTGATACCTTTTAAACATTGTTAGCATACTTTGGAATTTTGTTTAACAACTCTGCTAAAATTGTTAAAATTATTCAAAATTCTTTTAAATTATAAAAATTAATTTTGAATTCCTTGAAATCTTTTAAAACATCCTCAAATATCTAAAATCCTTAAAAATCTTTTGAAATCTCTTGACATTTTTAAAAGGTTCAGATTGAAATTTAGAAAACAGAAAAATTGAAAACGTTTGATATTTACATGTTTTTGGATTATAGTCTTGAAAATGGAATCAATGAAGATTCAAAACTTTCGAAACTTTATTTTCAAAAATTTTTTATTATGAAATTTTTAACCTTTTGAAACCTTTCTGTTTTCTAAATTTCAGTCTAAAATATTTTCCTTTAGAGATTGCCTAATTGAAAAACGTACATTTAAATTTTGAACGCTTTCAATTTATTCACAATTATTAATTTTTTATAAAAAAAATTCCAAGTTTACAATTCAAAATTTTAAGACTTGAATCCCATCGAGTTGAAAATTATTCTTATTGAATAGTTGAAAATTTTTGAAAATTAAATTTCGAAAGCTTTGAATTTTTATTGATCCCATTTTCAAAACTCTAATCTACACACATTTTAATATTTAACGTTTGAAAGCTTTTCTCTTTCTTAAGTTTCAATCTGAAGCTTTACAAAATTTCAAGAGATTTCAAAAATTTTTTAAGAATTTTCAACATTTGTGGATGTTTTAAAAGATGTCAGGGAATTTTCAATTTATTTTCATTATTTACAGGAATTTTAAAGAATTAAAAAAAATTCAGAAGGTTTATTAAAAAAAAATTTTAAGTACTTTAAAAATCTTGAAAAAACAGTTCAAAGTATGTCAACATATTTTAAAGGAAATGCAATATTTGAGAGCATTTAAAAATGTGCAAGGAATTTCCAATTGATTACAATATTTTAATATGAGATGTTGAAAGATTTTTAAATCCCGTGTGGAAATATACCCATTTGGCCATATTACAAGGTGGGCACTAATCGGGGGCTAGTCACGTTATTAATTTTGACAAAGTATCCTGTCGGGGACTAATTGGGCTTTTTGTTGTGAAAATTTCAGTCAGTCTAATCCTTTAGGTATCTGAAATTGGAAAGATAAAAAGTTTTTGATTAATCAGTTGAGAGTAGTATACTAGTAGTAAACTATTCAGCACGGTACAGTTCAGATTTCGCTACCACCTTCGTTTGAGTCTTGCGGTTTTGGACTGGTGGCTTTAAAAAAAATCCGCAAGGGCGCGACGTGCCGCATCTCGCGCAATAGAAATGACGCGTCGAGTGTTTAAGACAGCAATCCATGCGTAACAAAGCATAATTACCTGGAGCAGAGACTAGCGTGACCAACATGAAAGTTCCTTCAGAGCGAAGTTCTTCCATTGCTGCGTTCCAGTTGAAGTGTTTTTTTTTTAAATTAATATTCCACAAATTTTGGGAAATTTTAGTTACATTAATTGATGCTTTTTTAAGCGTAGTATATGGGAAAATTTCCCTACTAAACTTTGGGGAAAATTCCCCAATAATTTCTTCGGAACAATTGTATTATCATATGACCCCTACTAGTACCCGATCAGGCCCCGACTAGCCCCCGAATTTAAGAGGGGTTAACTGGTCGGGATCCAGAGCAGTTCCCCATTTAAATTTCTACCCGGGATTTAAGGATATTTTAATTATTAAATGGATATTTTCAATTGATTTCAATAATGTAGTATGAGATTTTAAATCATTTGGAATATTTGAGGGTATTTTTAAATTTTCAAGGAATTTTTAAGTGCTTTGAAAATTTTCAAGATAATTCAAAAGATTTTTAAGGATTTCAAATATTTGAGAATGTTTGTAATGATTTCAATGAGTTTCCAATTCATTTTTATAATTTAAAGGAATTTCAAAGAATGTTGACAATTTTAGCAGAGTTATTTAAAAAAATTCCAAAGTACTTTAGAAATCTTTAAAACTTGTCAAGGTGTTTTGAAGGATTTTGAAGGTTTTTGAAATATTTTTGAGTATTTTAAAACGATCCAAGAAATTTTTAATTGATTACATTAATTTAATGTAAGATTTTAAAGGATTTGATTTTTCTTTAAAAATTATTTTTGTTTTTCTTTTGAAAAAAAAATATAAATTATGAGAAAATTAATCTTTTTGTCTAAAATTTAACTATGATTAAACATTAATTTGTTGTATAGAAAATTAATCCTAGTGGAAAATAAATTTCTTCTGTGCAAAGTTTCTTATTTTATTAAAAATGCCTTTATTTAGTATATAATTCAACTTTTTCGATGCAAATGTAACTTTTGGTTAAAAAATTTAACTATCTTGTTGAAAAAAATTTAGGCAATTTTTTTAAATTAATTTATTTTTTTACATATACATCAAAATCGCCACTTTCTTTAATTTCTTTCTAATTGCGACTGAGATGAGAATAGAAGACCACCGAAGTTTTCCGAAGCTTTCAGATCGGCAATCATCGTGCAGCAGAAAACCTGAGAAAACCGAAGTTCGAGTCGTGCATTTTCGGCTTACACACGAAATTACAGTGGTATTCATGCACCTTCTGCTTTGCGGCTCCCAAACGGTAGGTATGGTGGCGGTACATTTTTGGTTCAATCTGGCAGCTCTGGTGCTTCCTCAGGCTTGATATTTAGCCCATGTATTTAAAAATGACAACTTTTATTTCACAATTAGAATTTTTTTAACGATACTTAAAACCTCGTTAAACCAGGATCGAGACAATTTTTTTAAATTGGGCATTTGAGGGTAAATATTTTCTAGTTATAATATGTATTTTAAATTATAAACTTGAATTTCAAATCTATAAAAATGAATAACACTTTTTTAATTTGCGACACAATATCATAATTCAAAATTTCGGAATAATATTTAATTATTTTATAACTCCTATCTAATAATATTTTTCGAGTGAATAACTATATAATTTAAAATTACAATTATATTAATCTGTTAATTTTTAATTTAAAGTCAGGGATTTCATGTTTTTATAAATAAATAAATATGATTAACAAAATGGTCATTTTTTGGAGTTGAAATTCCCTAAATGTAGAGTAACATTACTTAAAGATGTTGCAATATTATATAATGAACAAGAAAATTTATTATAAACAAATTATTTCTGAAAAGAAGTTTTTCTACAATTTTCGATAAGTTTACATTCTTTTGAGTTATATTAGAAGAAATTTGAACAAAAACAACATAATGATTAAAAAATGTCTTCGTGAAATTATTATTGTTAATATTAAAATAAATTTATTAAACAAATGCATTAATAAGGCACTTTTCGACTTTTCCAACATTTTCGACAATTTTTTTATTGTGAAATATCCAAATAAGGCATATGTTTATTAAATTTGTTTGAAAGGTCATAAAATGTATCAACTAATTATGAATTTTGGTGAAATCATCATGATGTTCCCAATTAAAAAGACTGACTTAAAAAAAAACGAATTCTTTCATCCACAGATGACCGAATAATGCGTTTGTTTGCTAAATTTGTTTTGAAAAATCATAACATTTATTAACTAATCATAAACCTTGTCCCAATAACGTATTTGTTTATTGAATTTGTTAAATAATAAGCAAAAAATTATTCATTTTGCTGAAATTTCCATGAAGTTCCTAATTTAAAAAGTTGACATAGAATTTTCATGTCAATAAATGCCTGATTAATGCAATGCAAGTAGAACATTAGAAAATAAATATAACTTTTAGATCAGAAGAGTTAGTTTCGTGAAATATCATAATTTTTTATTAGGTTGTAGAATTTTACTCAAAAAATTATATTTTTTGTTTTCAGATAGAAATTTTGTATGATGTGTTCCGAACCAAGTATTCTGTTAACCTTAAGAACTTTTCATTTACAACAAAATGTTGTACCGTATCAGGAACAGGATTGGAAATTACTGGTAGAGATCACAGTTAATTTTAATATTTAAACTCCAGAACTTTTAATTTAGACAAAATATTTATTTCACGACAACAGGAACATTCTGATCAATTAAGCCAAGTACATGTTGGTCTTACCTATTCACGCTTGCTCAGCACTCACACTTTTACATGGAACAGGTGTCATAATTAAAATTTAATCGATACATTTTTAACCTTGCCTTGTACTTGTAATCCTAATCCTACTCCTACCAATTAGGAAGAGCAGAGGTTCGTAGAAACGATTTTTCAATTAATTTTCTGCTCTTCTTAATAGGGCTAAATTTGATGTGTACAATCCACCGTTGCTTGATGGAGTAACTCAAGTCTTTTTCTTCACAACACTTGTGTATTGCGTAAGAGCTCACAACATCGCATTTTTCCGGAATTATCACACTGAGATACGACGACGAACTGCTTCTAAACAAAAGGGGAGGAGTTCGTTTAAATTCTACCCTTTTATTCGTTGTTATGTCCCAGTGAGGTAATTCAGTGGCACAGAACTAGCTTTCTCAGTCATTTTGAGATTCGATTTCGTTTTTCCGATTCGATTCACTCCTTCGGAGAGGAATTTATTTACGTCCGCCCAATTGATCTTTTGACACTCCCACGACAAGATCTTTAAACATTTCCCCGGGGACAAGCTAGTAGATCTTAGGCTGCATTTAAAACTATAAATTCTTAATTCTTGCTTGATTCCAGGACTTCGACTTAAAGGATTGCGCGTAAGTGATAAATGTTCCGAACCGCAGACGGGCGAGTAGAATTTTCCCTGAGACGAAGGTAACAATTCCCGGACTGATCTTAATCCATTTAAGATACGCGTTAAACTGCCTAATTTATTTCTAGTCGATGTGCCTCGATGGTGCATCACAGGGTGAAAATGGTGGGAAGGAATTTTAGGTGAACAACTTTGACTGGTCATAGAAATGACATGATTTCGATGGCGACTGTTGCCATGTCAACTTACTTGCAATGACAGCAAGATTCAAGTGGTCTAAATCGGGTCAGTCACCTTCATTCTTGCAATTCTTGCGACAATGATGGTGAAAAAAATTTCTTGGTTTGCTTTTTCAGAATTGGGCAGGATTTTGCCAATAGTTTGAAATTTTGCTGAGTTGCTTTAGGTTTAGAACATTCGTAATTTATTTCTTCATTTTGAATGTAATTTCATTTTAACGAATTCCCATTTTTAAGTCAATTACGGGTCAAGTGTTTCATCCCTATTGGGAATATATTAAACCTAACCCTTTTGTCATATCTGGAATTTAGTCTGCTGTTCCTAGTTTTAGTTTCATTAAAATTGGCCTATTCCTGATGGAGTTGAGCCTTTTAAAACTATGCTAAGTATAAAAGTAGTTTGGTGCGGGATAGTTTTGAAGGAAGGGGACAGCATGGAGAACGGGAGAGATGGTGAAGGCTCAACACTGCGATGCATCATCGAGGCGACACGGTGGGGTTGCCGCTTACTAGTGTGCGTACAATGGCTAGAGAAATACTCTTTTACTTCCATATGCGTGCAGTGCAAAACAGAGCATGTGTAAAGTTTTAACTTAGAGTTCAGAGTTCTGATGCTCATACCTGTACGTGTGCATTTTTCCCAATGGTAGTTTTCTGTACCATTATCCTGCGTTTCCTCTCTCACGCTGCCTTACATCAAAATTTCATTCTCTCTCATTCTATCTTATTTGAGATCTGTTCTTTTAGTATTTAATGCTACGTAAGGTAGTCTCAGAGATTAAAACTAGGTGTACCTGAAATCATGAATTTCTTATTAGGCTGAAAATGTAAGACTTAGTTTATTTTCCCAAATTTATTTGTTAAAAGTTTTTTGAATATTCTATAATAGTAAATCTTCACTTGGAGTCACGCGAGTGAGTTGAATCGCATGTATTCTCGCCATGTCAGCAAGTTTCTGTCCTTCGAAGATAGGATTACACTTACGGCATCCTTATGTGACAGGTCGTATGTCACATGAAGAAGGTATTATTTGACATCAACAAATTCCTTTTTATGTCTGGCAAGAACACTCTTATAACAGCGTCCTAAACGAACATCACTTTTGTGTTCCTCTATCCTAGTATTAAGAAGTCTGCCAGTCTGTCCCACGTAATTCGTCTTACAGATCCTGCAAGTGATCTCATAGACAACACCATCATTTTCAAAATTATCCAAAGGATCTTTGCAAAAATTCATCACCGAATCCATTTTAAATGAAATTCGGAAAATAGTATGAATTAAAAATTTTTTAAAGATAAGTTCAATATTTTTAGAAATATAACCAAAAAATAGAAGAACAAAAGTATTAAACGAACTATAAAATCGCTGATTACGAATCTGCAATTCATTATTGTGGGCAAAAGTTTTGGAAAATTAATTTTTTAAGGAACTTTTTCAAACACATTCTTTTTAAATAAATGCTAAAGTGCATATTTATTTCCCAACTAATTGTTTTTAGATCTGAATATTCTTTGTTTAAAAGAAATGACATTTATGTTTTACTTGTTTATGTTACTTGATATTTCGCTATCAAAATTGTTACCGGTACATCTCATTATTTAAATTTAGTATAGTGTGGATGTTAACATAATCGATGCAAAATAACTACAATTTACTATATAACTAGTACACAATAAGTATTAAAAAATAAATTTACATGCATGAGAGAATACTTAAACTGCTGCTATTTTAGCCTAAATATAGTAAAATATGTTCCATTTGCGCCCCAAAAGTGAGAGGCAAGGAGACTCACTCTAATCAAGCACTCCAAAAAGTGAGAGGCAAGGAGACTTACTCTAATCTAGGACCTAAATAAGTGAGAAGCAAGAGAACTCACTCTAATCTAGCACCCCAAAAAGGGAGAGGAAAGAAGATTCACTGTAATCAAGGACGCCGAAAAGTGAGAGAAAAATGGACTCACTCTAATCAAGCACACCAAAAAGTAAAAGGCAAGGGGATTCATTCTAATCTAGCACCCCAAAAAGTGAGAGGCAAGAAGACTCACTGTAATCGAACACCCCAAAAAATGAGAGGCAAGGGGACTTACTTCGATCAAACACCCTAAACGAAACAAAGATCTACTACGTCCACATTGTTGTTTCTGGGTACTGCTAAGAGTAGATTATAACAAGGTTGAAAATAAAGAACTAAGAATAAGGTTTTTACAGAAATTGTTGAACACTTTACTAAAAATACAACAACTGCTTTTTGCTAACTTTGGTTATGTCAGGAATAACAAGTAACATTTGACGTGGTGTAAAATGTCAGAAACACCAAAAAATGATTTTCGAGTGCTTTTTTGAGGTTAAGGAGAAGACGTAGTGGCGCAAAAAAAAATTTCACGTATGCTTCATAAAACTGTTCTATGAGGGTTAGATCGCAGTTAGATCGCAGACGGGATTTGAAACTAGAGGTAATAAGCTTTCATTTGAAGTTGAACTTCATGACTTTTTGAAGTTCAACTTTGTTTTTTCAAATGGAAATCCCCTTTTTTACATCTGCAATTGATAGAGCGGAAAATGCTACGTTCAGGTACGTACCCAAGTCATAGGTCAATTGTAACCTTCAAGGTCAGTTAGTGATTATTTGAAATTAACACAGTCTTCCAAGAGGTCAGTGTAATTCCTGAAGTAAATTTCAACGAGGAATTCATTGGTGAGCTCTGTATTGATCTTGGTTACAGCGTTTTGAATATTGGAAAATCATAAGGAAATTTTTCATTCAAAGTTTTAGGTGTTCTGGTGAGAGTTCTGTTCCTCCCCGAATAGTTATACAGTCCTATACCGTTTTTCGATACCTAGGTCAACACCTAAGGCGATACCTTAAGAGAGGGTATCTGTATTATTGATGCGTGGTTGAGGAAATCGAGTTCTATCTTATGATCAAGTCCGTTTGCTTTTTAATCGCGCTTTTCGTAATGGAGAAGGGTTAAATCCTGTCTCAAAATCAAGAATTGAAAGAAATGTAAGGCGCTTTATGAATCGTGGATCTATCAAGGACCTTCAGAGAACTGAGTGGCCAAAATCTGCAGTATCTGAAGAGATGCAGATGGACATAGCCCAAGCATTTGTTGAAAACCCACACCTTATTTTACCTCGAGCTAGTGATGAGCGTGACGTTGCTTCTGAGACAGTGCGAAATATTTTAAAAAGCATTCATTTCCATCCTTACAAAGTTCATCTAGTACAAGAGCTCTATGAAGACGATCCTGATCGTCGGGCTGAATTTTGTGAAACTACGATGGACAGAATTGATAGAGATCCTCTTTTCTTGTACAATAGAGTACTTTCAGATGAATCTACTTTCACTTTAAAAGGTGAAGTTAACAGGCAAAATTGTAGATATTGGTCCAACACAAATCCTGATTGGATGTTGGAGAGTCACACACAATATTCACAAGCGTTTAATCTTTGGCCCAGCATCTTGAATGATACATTGATACGCCCTTTCTTCATCGATGGTAATCTCAATGTTCGTGCATATGAAGAGCTTCTCAGAAACCAAATTGTACAAAGAATAAGGGAAACTACAGGCGATAATTTTCAAAATATTTGGTTCCAGCAGGACGGAGCAGCGGCCCATTGCGGTAGTGAGGTTCAAGCATATTTGGATACTCAGTTCCTTCAAAGGTGGATTAAAAGAAGGGGCGAAATCGAGTGGCCTGCTAGATCTCCTGATCTGACGCCTCTCGACTATTTTCTTTGGGGTTATTTAAAGAGCAAAGTATACTCAACGCAACCGCAAAGCTCAGACGAATGACAGAATCGGATTTTGCAACAGGTTACTTTGATTGATAGGGAGATGATTCGTAATGCTATAACTCATTTTCACAATCGCATAGCTTTTTGTCAAGAAGCTCAAGGTTTGCAGTTTGAAAATCTTCACTGAAGCGTGAGAGGCAAGGGGCCTCACGCCAATCAATCACCCCAAAGGAAACAGAATTTACTACGTCCACATTATTGTTCCTGGCTGATTCTAAACGTAAACGTACACTGGTTGGAAAAAAGCTTAAAAAAACCTTGAAGATCATCACAAAGATCAATACAGAGCTCACCAATGAATTTCTCGTTGAAATGTACTTCAGGAATTGCACTGACCTCTTGGAAAACTTTGTTAATTTCAAATAACCTCTAACTGACCTTGAACGTCACAATTGACCTATGACTTGGGTACGTACCTGAACGTAGAATTTTCCGCTTTATCGATTGCAGATGTAAAAAAATGGAGTTTCCATTTTAAAAAACAACTGACACCCTGTATGTGTA
>NC_046665.1:127880721-127883381 GCF_010883055.1 Belonocnema kinseyi
CATGTGTATGTGTGTTGAAATTAGTTTCAACGAATTCGGTAATTACTTTTTATTCAGAAACTCACTCTAATGAATTGTAAATATCTCAACAGAATATAATTAAAGCTTATTATCTGTAAGATTGCTACATGATACATTATATGATCCGAAGAGCTGGAATATTCGTTAGTTAAATTTTATATCAAATCCTCCAAATTTATTAGCTTTCTCTGTTGTTAGAAAATATGATGAGTGTGTCTACTCTTTTTTTGGCGTTTGTCATCTATTTCATTGGTAAATATAATTAAACATTATATCCATGATTTTATTTACCTTTTTCATTCTTATTTGAAACTTTCCGAAGTAAGTACGACTTTACTCTGAATTGTTGCGTTCATCGCAAAACATTTAATACCAAAAGTGTCCCTATTAATACGGGATTCATAACATATGTGCCCGTGCACGTGCATATATGATACACTCCTAAGGATCATCAAAAAATTACGTAAGAAGATTGGGGATTTAAGAGATTAATTTAAAATCTTACTGTTTCTTATGAAGATAAGACTGGAAAATGATACTCGAGAGAAAGTTTCACTAGGGAAATAAAAAAGATCCAAAAATATTACAACTTTTAGGAAAGAACATCAGAAGTTTCAGCTGTTAGAACAAAGCAAATTTTATCTTTTTAAAATTTGCGTTTATTAATGCGCTTTAAGTTCAGTAGCAATTAAAGAGCAGATAAGCGCAACGTTGCGGTTAATTGACCAATGAAAAGCATGCGCGCGTCCAGTCAAATTGAATTTTTTCCAAAAAAAGGTATATAGTTTTAATATCTATCGTATGTGATTCCGCATGGCATGCGAATCAAACATAAAAAGAGTTTTCCTCTAGCCAGTTTGTGGAACCACCCTTAAATCTAACAAACAACCTCGGAAATTATTCTTTTGCGATTATTTCGAAAGGGTGCATATAACGACAATTTTGTCGTACGGGTCAAAGTTCCCGAGTAATCCACCCTCGTCTTAGGGGGTGAGTTTGAGCTTGAATTCCGCTCGCTCTTTCTCTTTTATATATTTTGAAAGGGGGTGGTTTTTCGGTCATAATGTATAGGACTTAAATTGTAGAATAGACAATTCTTCTTTTAAAAAAATATAATAGTTGATATTATTTGATGAAAAAGAAGGATAATTCCGCAAAATAGTTAAACTTCCAACCAAAGCTATAAAAGTAAAAACTTTAGTAAAAATATTTCTAAATGAAACAAAAGATTTTTTAAGTTTGTCAGTAGCAGCCTTCGCGAATAAAAATGATCGTCAAACAGAGCTAATAAGAATCTTTTTAAGAAGATAGAGTTATAATGTTACATTGGAAAAGCAAGAGAAGATAGCCGTACGCCTTCGATACACAAGCAGCGCCGGCTTTAGTAAAATGGCGCCTCTAAGCAAATACCCCCCTCCCCCCACAGATTATATAGACACACTGAAATTGTATTTTTTACTTAAATAAAAAGATTAAAACATATTTCATTGTATTTTAAATCTGGTTTTTTCTTGATGTACATTGCACTCATTTGATTATACTTAAATTTAAAAAAAGCCCGCCTCGACTATATGTGGCCGTAGGCTATAGCCTACATTAATCCTATTGGTTAAGCCATCCCTGTTCTCAAAATACTTTGTTCCTAGCCTCCTGACCGGCATACCAGAGCAGTGTATCCTTATGCATTTTGACCCGCTGAATCCGCATTCGGCAGATCATAACAGTGTATCCTTTTGCATTTTTGACCCGCTAAATCCGAATCCGAAATCAGAAATATCAGATGGGCTCATGTTTTAATCCTAAACTCAAAAAAGATCCGTCAGAAGGCGGTTTTGCGCCAAATATGAAAAAAAAAGAAAGTGGCCTGCCCGGAGGACTAGAGCAGTGTATCCTTATATATTTTGATCCGCTGAATCCGAATTAAAAAAAAAAGAAAGTGGCATGTCCGACGGACCAGAGCAGTGTATCCTTAAATATTTTGATCCGCTAAATCCGAATGCGAAGTCAGAAATATCAGATTGGCTTGAGTTATAACCCTAACCTACATGTCACTAGGGGGGAATATAGCAAGGACTTAGTACCGCAGTGGCAAACGTGCACGGACCTACAGTTTATCCTCATCGCCTTATTGCAGAAGTTAAGCAGCATATAATGTGGACTGAATCGGTTCCCGAAGAGGAGGAGTGGCTACTTTACTCAAATTTGGACTCAGCTTGTTGGTGGGTTTGAACTCATCAACGGCACACCATCAAAACTAAGGTCAATCGTTACCTATTACGTAGAAACATAGAAGCCTACATTATTGTCAGCTCCATTAGAATTTGACGAAATCCCGGCTTTTACGGGTGTATTCTTAGGTAAGGGTTAAAAAACAAACCAATCTGATATTTCTCACTTCGGATTCAGCGAGTCAAAGTACATAAGGATACACTGGACTGGTCTGGAGGTCATACCATCAGGTATGACCATCAGCCGTAATAAGCCGTAAGAAGGCGGAAAATCGCTTTTTTACCGGTGTTTTTTCAGGTTAAGATTATAACATAAGCACTTACAGAGGCAATGACGTCTTCGTTGTCTGGAAATCTCTGTCCACCGAGCCATTTTTTCAAGTTTGGAAATAAGAAAAAGTCACTGGGGGC
>NC_046665.1:127883481-127915518 GCF_010883055.1 Belonocnema kinseyi
ATTTTTTATCTCATATGGAGTTAAACCCTTTAAATGAAAATGTTTGGTTACCGCTCTGAACTCGTTTTTTTCCATTTTTCTTAACGAACAATTTTTTTTTTTCAATTTGTTATAAAAATACGTAAACTCAGAAGATGTGGATTGTGACTGCACCATATATCTAGTCGGGAGTGGTGCTGACTGAAAACAGATGATTTGGAGCGATTCGCGCGCTATCTGTTGGTCATTCTAAGGACTTATTGAACTACCCTCGTAAACAGGAACAAACTATTCTGGTTCGCCGGCAGACAATTTTCTATTTTTTGCGAATTTGGTGGGAAATTGCTTTTTTAAGAGAGTTGTTTCAGGTTAGGATTGAAACACGAGCCAATTTGATATTTCTGATGGCGGATTCCAATTCAGCAGGTCAATATACATAAGAATACACTGCTCTGGTCTGCCGGTCAGACCACTTTTTTTGTAGGACTTTGTTAATGAAAGAAAGAAATGGCGTACTTGGCCGAAGGGAGAACGTGGGGTCCAGCGATTCAATTTTTTAACAAAAAAATATGATTTTCTCCATATTCTTACCTGCGTGGTGCAGCGTATATGTGGCGGGCGTAAAATTTTATGTACCGAACATAAACTTTCATTTATTGGGCGTAATATTTTATCCAGCGGACCCATTTTCAAGTGGGATTGGACAAAACGAAATTTTTGTCCGACCTCCCTTGAAAACTCGTCATTGTATGCACGTGAAGCAGGCGTAATGTAAACACTTGCAGCCCAGTGTTATTAGCACATGCGCACTCGGCCGTCCACGCCGGGCCAACATGAAACTTCATGCCCGCTTCATGAAACCACAGACACTGGGCTACAAAAGTAAGAATATTGAGGAAATCAAATTTATTTTTAAAAAATTGCATCAAAGTACCTCAAAATCTCCCTTTTGCTAAGTACGCTGTTTTTCCCTTTTACTCATAATTTAAAATGTTCAAGCACACTAAAAACACACTCAAAATCGTATGGCTATTTTACCTCGTTTGCCTTCTTTACGCCCTCGACACACAATGTACTATCATGTAACATTGGCCTTTTTTGCATTTTATCAGCGTCTTTTCCGTTTATAGAATAGGGAGTTTGGGAAGCGAATGCGCATGTGCCGCGTGCTGCGGAGTATAATTATGAACATTGGATGATCATAATCGTTTCAAATATTCCATATTAAATTCTTAACAAACAGGCAGGCTTTAATCTTACAGTTTATTTGTATTTGTATTAAAATTTGCAAAAATAATATTTTAAAGTTAGCATTTTCAACAATATTACTTTTATTCTTTAAGAAAATGCAAATATTAAATCTTCATTTTTCAGTATTATTGTACGTATATTTTCACTATATGAATAATTTTATTAATATCAAACTTGATTATTGTAAACATTTATAAAATACAAATTTTTGACCATAGTGCCTAACTGTTAAATAAATGATTTTTCTATGTAAAATTAGTTCGATTTACTATCAGACCGATATACAGTAACTAATAATCACCATATGTCAACATTTCTATTTTTGTAACCAGTTTGGTCAAAAACTATTATCTAATTTTTGCCTCTCTCTCTCTACGTTACACGAAACTGTATCAGAAATGATTTTAAAAATCACAATTTATAGAAATAACAAAAGATCACTCCTGGAAGTGGAATTTGACAATCTCAATATGATACCAACCTGAAATTTGAGGAGGCTCGTATACGGATTAGCCGAATTTCCTAGATTTGCAACCACAGCTTCTTCGGAAATGTCTGTTTTTCACAGTACATAGTATGTGCATAATATCAAATTCCATGAAGTGGATTTTTCGAGGGAACGACGTCGTACCAATGCCCCAGGTTTAAAAAAATATACCTTCTTGGGGAATTTCTGTGTTTTGCAGTACTCTGGGGTGGGTTACTCGACGACACGAATTACAATCTGTTCCATCGGTGTAAAAAACAAATCTCCTTCGTTAAAGTGTAGTTTTTTTAGTTGCTATCATTTTCATTATGTTTATTCGTCAGGTGCCGAGTCAGTACGAAGTCAGAACGAAGTCATCGAGATCAAAATCGAGTGGTATAAAGATAATCGAAAAGGGCGTTACGCAGCAATGTGCAGTATGCGCCAAGTCAAACCGAGTTATAAAGGCAGGACGAAGTCAAAACAAAGTCGACAGTCATCGCTTGAATTCATCGAAGTGAACAACTAACGAATTCATAAACTAGAGTCAAAAAAAGTCACGAAAGTATGATTGAAGTCGCACGACATTGTTCAAATAACGTTACATTGATTTCAGCGTACTTCGCAGTGAATAGTCCCTCGCTCAGGTGTAAAAATACAAATATATTTGGTTAAAGATCGATTTTTATATCCAGAAAATTACTCCAGGTATCTTGAAGTACTGGAAAAACCAAGCTTCACCGAAAAAATGTGTCTTTTGTTTACCTGGGCCATAAGTCTAATCTCGAGACCTCGAGTATCCAATCCAAGAACCCATAATTGCTGTAAATATCGGACTTCCCTGCAAAATAGATGTACATTTACATTTGGGTCATGGATAAAATATATTTTCATCGAGGAACTTCGAGAATCCTTTAAATGAGGTAAATGAAAGGTATCTCATTTTCAAATCATCATTGACACTAACATTTGGAAGCAAGCAACTGTCCAAAAGTTATCAATAGTTGTCTGCATGGAACAAAGGTTGACTTTTACGTGCTTAGGTTTCATGCACTTTTCTTGTTTAGGAGTAAGTATTAAGAAACATTACTTTTAACAAAATTCTCTTCATTCAAAAAAATTATTTTCAACTGGAGTGATAATTTTTGACGAACTGTTACAAAAAATTTCTTCTTTCACTCATATGCTACTTTTCCTATGGTAGAGGATCAAAGGAGATAATCAAAAAGGGTCCCCAATCAAGTCATACACACGAGTTGCCAAAATAATAATACACTGAATAAAAGGAAAGTATTAATTCTCAATTTGTAGAACAATAAAAGCGAGCATAGAAGTTAGATTGTGCGACATTGCATCCTGTTTTGCTAAAAGAAGGCCACCATGCACAAGCATAATTAACAGAAAGTTAGACTGATTTGATTAGTTTCAAGAATGACAATTAAATAGTAGCTACAAGTATGCACCTCTGGTTTATTAATTTTGGTTGCTAGTTAGTTGATAAAATTCGGGTGTGTTCCGAATTGCTCAACATACGAGACTGGCCCAGAGTAAGCAGTGAGAGTATCTCGACCGCTTCTTGTTAAAAATCTAGAAGGCCGGGAAAGGATCTCGATTTCTTGTATCTTTCCATTCCTAACAATCATAAGACGAAAGGGCCAGGCCATAATTTCATGCGAGTAAGTCATAACCGTGCCAAGAAATCCGAGTTTCCCATCATAAAACGGAGAAAATCCAGGATCCGATAAAAGAAGCATTTTGATCGGTGCTGCATGATTGTGGGAATCCGGTTAGCAAATATCGCGTGGGGTTTCATCGTTTGGTTTCAATTCAACCGACAGCGTAAAAAAAGGCCTGCTTATATTTTCCTTGTCTTCCTCAGCAATCGAAGGATGATAAGACAAGAATACAAATTCATAGATTCTCCACAGCCTATGAGGTTAAAGTGATTTAGATGGCATCATGAATTCGTTTGGTTTCCTTTCAATCGTAAGGTGAATTGTGACTTTTACTACGGCCTCTGCGAATTACATTCGAAATAATACAGTACCCCTACCGGAAAAATACATTAATTTACAGTAAGATTTTAGAATCGAATTTGATTTCTGTAACTTATATTCCTAACTTATTATTTTTTGTATCACACTTGTTTCCGGGTGAACCCGGTTTTTCATCATCACTTTTGAACTAAGCCAAGTGCCTGATGAGATTAGGATGTAAGAAATTATCTTAATACGATGTTTGAAATCTTGCGCCACGATGTTGTAGGTGCAAAAATAACGGCATGGTCTAGTTCGTAGCTTCTTTTTACGGTTGTTACCCCTATACAAAGGTCATGAGCATTTAAGGCGGCAGGAGTTAGATCAAGGTCGTTAGATCAGAATTCGTGCGCGTCAATCCTCATGCCATCCGAATGTCTATTTTCTTTTAAGCCTTACTCGACTTTATCCAAAGTGACTACAACATAATTTATGGTGTTATAAGTTACGCAGTGATTAGAGAATTAATAAATGCCTCTAACCTCGGTTAGGACAGAACCAAACAGGCAAGGGTAGGAAAGCGCGCAAGTTGCTTCGCATGTTTCTCTCTTTTGGGCTGACGCAGCGGTCCTCTGCATGTGAGAGCCAAGCTGAGCTCGTCAGCTTACTTCATAGTTGGGTTAATCGACTTTGCAGTACAAATTTCAACCAAGTAATTAAATTTTCGACCATAAAAGAATAATGTTATACCGAAAAGATCAATTTTCTATGGAAGAACATGGGGCAATGATTAAAGTCTAGAATTTGCTATTCAGAATCCTCAACAGGCTCTATTTCTCAACGTCGAAAATTTACCATCAAATTCGAATGTCTAAAAACCGGCCCTAACACAGAAAGTGCTTTATGCAATTTTCATCTCTCCTAGCTAAATATAAGAGCTCATAGCTAATGACAACTAAAACCAGAAAATTACGGAAGTAACAACAACTCGTCGGGAAGGCACTTTATATAAATTTTTCTTTTAAATGACAGTTTTCTCCTAAATGTAAAAGATTATATGAATTCTAATATCCATTTTTAAAAACTTCGTGAATATATATTTTTTTCTTAAATTTTACCCTAAAGATAAATTAATATCTGGGCAGAATAAGGCTGACAATTATTATATGTGCGATAAGAAATATACGATAAACTTTATAATCTGGTAAAGATAAAGAATATTCATGACTCAAATTTAAAAAGAATACCTCATTTACGCATTAATGTTGCTTTCCTTCCATTATAAAATATGAAAAGTGTTTCTTACCTCGTCTTATTTTTAGCCGTTATATTCCATTCAACTGGTAATTAGAATAAAATAATATATCTACAATGTTATGTACAATTTTTAAGCTATTAGCAAATCAAAATTTGTTTGATTCAATCCTTAATTCATACCAATTCCTATCTTTTTTAGAACTTTCTTTGCATTTGAACTAAATGAGTACGACTTTAATTTACGTTTTGACGGTTAAATACAGAAGGATTGTGTTCAAAAAATAGAATTCCTTAAATTTCCTTATTGATGCGAAAGTTGTACCAAATGCTCTCGTATACATATGGTACAGTGTACACCCTCACGAGGTCATCCACAAATTACGTAAGACAAATTGGGGGAGGCTAAACAAAATCTTATTGCTTCTTATGTAGAGGGAAGTGAAAAATCTTATTTGAAAGAAAGTTTTACAAACAAAAAAGTAACAAAATTCGAAGGCACTACAGCTTAGAAAGAAGTTCAGCAGAAATTCCATCTGTTCGACTAGAAGTGAATTCCGTATCCAAGGAAATACATAATTTATTTCATAACAAGATTCATCACTGTGAGAAGGCATATTAGCGCAACTGTGACGTTAGCTGACAAGCGCAGCTCATCTCTTACATTGGGAGAACTCCAGTTGAACAATACCTTAAAAACGGTTTTATGTTTCAACCAAAAATAGAAGTTTTATTATGAAGCAAAAAATAAGATAAAAAGAAAGATTCTTGAAAGTTGGAACGATAAAAGCAATTCTTGAAAAGTAGAAAAAAAGGAAATAGGAAAAAGTTTGAAGTATGTAGTAGATAGTTAAATAATTAAACAAAATCCCTTTTTTTATCAAATTTCTATTGACATTTATATTTGACTTGGGTGAATTATCATCAGAAAACGTGTTAATCTCTGGAAGTATGAGAGTTTTTGAACGGCCCCTTTTCTCTGTTTTTCTTGTTACAGAGTTGAGCTTTCAGTACGAGCATTCACCCAATGACGACTCTCTTTCTGGTGTTCCTCGTGGCAGACCTTCTCTTGATTTGTCTCTTTCTCTAGCTATACTTCATTCTCCCGGTTCGCCGATCAGGTCTTCGTCTCCTGCTGAGTCTTTTCTTCGTGTCAGGTCCAGGTCTCCTCCTGGCATTCGTTCTTCTTACCGCCTAACTGGACTTAAAATTGAAGAAAATAGATCTGTTCGGCTTACTTCCAATACGAATCCGAACCGGCAATTCGAATATCGAAGCTACACTTTTCCTCGCGATACCAAACTTCATGTCAGAGGAAAAAATCGTGTCCTTCAGCCCATTCCAACCGGAGAACAAACTGTGTTAACAACGTCCAATGGTGAAGTCTTTGCAATATTCGCAAGAAATAATACAATCCTTCGTGGATTATACATAATTAGAAATCAGCTTGAAAAACGTGTAAAAATAAATATGTACAGCAGCTTGGTTGAAGATATGACCGCTTCAGAAATTGAAGAAGCTCCTTTGGGCAAGCGTCGCCCAATCTCCACTAATTTTAACAAAATCGTACCATAATCGTCTAGATATTTCTCTTGCTCAACGGCGTTGGTGTCCGGATATTTAAAACAAAAATCTAATTTTTTCTGGACCAATTTTTCATTATCCCTGACCATTCATATTCAAATACCAAAATTTTTATCTTGTATCATCTTTAGCATAGAACATTTTATAAACTAAATAAAACAATTTAAAATATTTCCTATTTTCCTATTTTCTTTTAAAAACATGTAAAATCTCAAGTCTTTATTTGAAATTTATTATATTTTTTTTTAATTTCTTAACTTAATATTTTTTTCCAAATTTTCTGTGTTATCCATTCCGATGAGTATTTTTTTAAGGTTCTGCTTTTCGTGACTTTTCTTTCCTGAAAATTAACTTATATCTAAATTTTACTTTTAATTTTAATTATAAATCAATTTTGACCTCTTATAGCCGTATTTATTTTCATTGGAAAAAAGGGTTGTATTAATGTAAAAGCTATTTCTTTATATCAAAATTCCATCAAATTATTAAATTAAATTCCGAAAATTATTTATATCCGTGATGTATATAAAAAGTAAAAGTATCTTTCCTGTTGTGTTTGTAAAGTGTCAAAAATAAATTTTCCTGTCGTGTATGTGAGAAGTAAAGTTAATTTATATTTTTATGAGAATACTCAAATCACAATAATCCTACAATTTTATATTAATAGCTGTCGATTTTTAGTTTCATTTTTATTATCCTTTTTGTCTTCTAACTTGCTATTATTTTCTTCCAAGTTATATAAAAGCGCTGGTATTTGCGGAGAATTATTCGTTTGTTTTATAATTCGAAATCTTTGATAAAAAAATTTTGGATTTCCATTTGGACTTGAAACCAACCTAATGCTTCGTCTTCGAAAACAGCATCTAAATTTTCTAAAATGTCCTTTTCATGAATTTTATTTCCGTTTTTAAATCTTCCCGAGTTGGAATATAGGCCCTACTTTGATGCTTGAAGTGGAAGTATTGTTCCTACTTTGCGGCTGTTTATTCTACTAGCTTCTACGTAACCCTTCCTAAAGATATTTTTATTCTATTTTGCTTTAGTGTAAGCTTCAGCCCCTACATTGAAGGTCTTGCCTCTATATTCTTAAGTTTTACTTATGTCTCCTTTAAAGAACCATATTCTCCGTAAAATTTTTTAATTTTCTTTTAACCCTCTTAAATTTTAACCCACAAAATATGTGGCATCGTTGCCTCGACGTCTGCGCCCTCATGGAAGATACTTTGTTGTTTTTTCTCAAATTTTATTACCCAACTTTGTGAAAGCAACAGTTTAATTGGTTTTAAATAATAAATATTTAAAGTGATAACATCGAAATGGGTTCAAAAGGAAAAAAGTTTGCCCTAATCTGCTGGCTGCAAGCGAAAGGAAAAATGCAAACCAACGCTAAGATTTTATAGATAGTTATAAAGAACCCAGAACCAACCCCCCCCCCCCCCCCCCCCCCCCCAAAAAAGGTATCAAACACACGATAAGAAAAGTAAAAAAAAGGGTAAGAAAGGTACAAATTTTTTGTATAGAGTTTTTTCTGTACCACAAAAAATAACTTCAAATTAGTTGCCACAGATTCTAAATAAATAGATTTTCCTTTCACGCAATTTTCTTTCGAATTGAAGAATCACGAAAACCTTAAAAATTGACTAGTTCAAGGTTAGATCATTGGAAATCATTTAAACTTAAAAGCGTTCAAAATGAAATAATTAAAAATTGCAAACTTTTGAATTTGAACAATTATAAATTCAAAGCGATCAAAATTTGACAATTTCATATTGAAAACTAAATTGAATCATTCAAATTTGAAGCTCCTGAAATTCTATAATTTCACATTTTTATTACAGAACAGAATTATATTTTGACCTTTAAGCTAATTAGGCGAATTGTTATAAAATCAAAAAATGAACTCAATTATACTAAACAAAATTTCAAACTAACTAATAATTTTACATGGGAAGTATTATTAATTAAATTTAATATTAAATATAATATATAGGGAAAAATCTACTCCAGAACTTCGAAACTTAAAGAATTCGAACTTTATTTTAAACAAATCACATTAATCAATTTATAATTCAAATCACATGAAAACTTATAATTTTAAAATTGATAATTAAACTTTCCCACATTCCACAAATTTTCTTCAAATTTTAAAAACATCAAAAAAAGTATAATTTCAAAAAAAAACATATTTCCCTCTAGAGAAATCCTGCGATTTCAAGTGTAGAACCCTGCTGATTTCAAATGGATTCGGTCAGCGAATATTTTTTTTCGTACATTATTCTTCAAAAAACCGACGTTGATTGCAGTTTACTTGTGAGCACCTTTAATATGATCACCGATGGTTGTAAACATTTACCAAAGATTTCGAAGTACCATTTACTTAAAATAAGAAATTGTTTCTTCAAAATGTCATATTTTTAAATCAATTTATTTCTACATGCCGAGGGGTCGATCAATCCAATATTCCTGATACAGTCACTAAATAGTCCCATGCATGTATTCTTTCAATATTCTTCGTATTCTGGATATTTTTTCTAATATCGGATATTTTTTGTATTTCCAAATATTCCGAAATATCCCGAAATATTCACAAATTTTTTGACATATATCTCAATTTCCCTTTGAGCTCTACACGTTTTGAAAGATTCAAAATTATTTCAAATGATT
Source organism: Belonocnema kinseyi (assembly GCF_010883055.1). Lineage (NCBI taxonomy): Eukaryota > Metazoa > Arthropoda > Insecta > Hymenoptera > Cynipidae > Belonocnema > Belonocnema kinseyi. Next base: position 127,892,656 of record NC_046665.1, read on the forward strand.
CTGAAAAATATCAAGAAATTCCAAAAAAGTTTATGTATTATTGTGTAATTACAAAATATATTCAAGTGTTTAAAGCCATGTGATGAGTATAATAGCTGATCAAGTCAGCCCTAAGATCAATATTTTTTCACCCATATTGAAAAATAAAAGTTTAAATAACGCGCAAATTTTTTTCGGGAAATGTTGATGAATATTAAATGATCGATTGTGGCCTTGTAAAGAGTTTGAGAGAGAAAAAAATTTATCTATGCAAATAATGATTATCGACGGACACATTTAGGTTTTACAGTAAAAGTTTGAATTTCAGCTTTCTCTGACGGTAATCATGCAATCTGTTTTACCCACAGACCCCTAAAAGTTCGAAGCTGTCTACCCGCTGCGCTAGTGCTGCTTTGACACAGCTGATACCAGACTCATACGCATGTCAGACCCATGGACATAGGAAACACGGGACTAGGCATGCCATCCTAACTTGGGCGAGCGGAGTTGAATCCACGGGAGGGGGAGAATTCCATGAGTGGGGAGAGCTGCTATCTTACGATGTGCCATTTGATTATGCGCACGAGCATTTTTGCCGGCAAACTGTACATGAAAATATAAACATGTCGGCGCTGCCATGTTTGTCGCGGGACATCAAAAGGTGGCGGACCTCCCCCCTCATTGCATTACCCCCGCAATGACATGCCTAGTCCCTTGTTTCCTATGACCATGGTCAGACTAAATATGTTCATTTGCATTTAAGTACAAACATTAGTTTTTGCATTATTTGTGCATAATGTGCGTGAGCGATTTTTGTTGTTTTATCCCACTAGCCCATTGACAACATTGCAAATTGCCTGCAGGGTTTGACGATAACACGGTCGGTATTTCTCCAAAATAGAAATTTAAAAAAAATTTCACTATTCTAATTATTCAGGACCAGAGACACATTCATGCATGCCTTCTATTTATCTTGCCAAATTTTTATCGAGGTATCTCATTCCATGAGGCTGTAAGTTGGGAAAGAAAAATTTCACTGGTATTTTTTTCAAAAAAAAAAATTTCCACCGGAAATGGTGAGAGCAGAGACATGGACTTTATTACCTCCTCTTTCATTTTCCAAACTTTCAGAGCGATACCTCGTTTCATTTAGACGTAAATTGGGAAAGAAATATTGAAGACCAGGTTTGGTTACGTGACCCTTTCGTCACATCGCCTTAAAAGGATTTAAATTAATTTCAAAATAACTTCACAGGATTTAACAATTCTTTTGAATTAAAAAAGGTTAAAGTTTATAAATTAATTTCAAAAAATTTCAAGTAATTTGAAAGAATCTTAAAAGATTTTAAAAGAATCCCAAAAAGTGTTTAATATAGTATAAAATTTTTAATAATTTTTTAAAAATTGAAAGGAGTTTCAGGATCTTCATGTAATTTAAAAATATGTTTATGTATATAAAGAGATTTTCAGGAGTTTTAAGGGATTTAACGGGAGTTATTTGATTTAAAAAATTTTTAAGTTTATAATCGAATTCCAAAGTTTTCGAATTATTTAAAATAGTTCAAGCTATTTTGTAAAGAATTAAAGTGATTTTCAGTAATGTTTAAGACTTTTTAAGCCTGTTTAAAAATTTCGGTAGAATTTAAATGAGTTTTAAGATTTTAAGGTAATTCTAAAATATGAATAATGTTCTTGAATTATTTAGAGTCTGTTAAATCTTTTGAAATCTTCGGAAATTTGTGGAAATCCTTTAAAATCTATTAAATTTCTGAAAATATATATTGAATTAAAATTAAAATTATTTCTTGAAAAAAAGATCCTACTCCATCTTCACTCCATTGGGAATCGAACCTCAAAACTTCTGATTTCCGGTCAGGTGCTTTTCCAATTAAGCTATTAGAAGGATCAGAATAAGAACTCTTAATTCAAGAACATAACGCTCATTTTTAGCTAGGTGTTAATGGTACAAGTAATTATTTTCAAATTTTTAAATTTATCTGCTATATCATTGAGATTGTACCTTGCCGAAAGTAGATCAACCCTCCAAACCATGAAGGCAGAAGAATCTACACAATATCGATCAAGTTAAGAATCTTAAATAACAGAAAAATGCTTAACGTCGAAAAATGGTGAAATGGAACGCCTGAAATGGAAGATTCGGAAATTTGTGCCCATAAGAGCGCTAGACTAAGGCAAAAATTGTATGGCAATATCCTCTACTTTAGAACATTAGCCCCTACAAATATTAGCGTGAAGAGTCTTAAAGTAGGGGCACATTTGCACATTTCTTGACTTATTACTTTGACTAAATAAATTTTGGCTTGAATTTAAAATTCTATCCATTTTATCATATAAATTTTTTATCTCGTATGATAGTTCTTTAATTTAAATTCTATCGCTTTTCTTTTCTTCAAAATTGATTAATTCTTGTGCCTCATTCCATAATTCATTATTATAATCTATAAAAAAATCAATTTCGAACGTTTTATCACTAAGTTTCGCGTTGTCTATTTCTTGTCTTTCTATTTCTGTTCGCAATTTTCCGCGACCTAATCTTGCTCTCGCTGTTCTTTTTCTGTCTATTCTTTCTTTCTCTTTTCTCCGAGTTTCCCCGAGTTCTAACCGACTTGATGCTATTCGTTATTTTTCTCTTTATAATATTTCGTGTTCTTTTCTTTTACTTTCTCTTTCTCTTTCTATCCTATTCGTTTCTGGATCGCTATTTTCTAGATTCGTAACATTTTCGTCTTTCATTCTGTGTCTGTGTGCGTTTGGTGTACTTTCTGTACGCGTTTGCGTTTGTGTCGTCGTTTTCGGATTTTCCCACTTTGGTTTTCTTTTTATCTGTTACCCCCCAATCTAATTCTCTCTAAACCGTTATCGATTTAAAATTTTTATCTAATTCTTGTCTCTCGTTATTTTTTTTTGACTGATTGGCTCTCTGTATTTTCATGAATCATCAGTGCTTGTGCATTATCTTCCTTGTCTCTTATTTCTTGAGCTAATCTAATCTCATTATTTTATCGGGCCACGTTATTCTCATTATTTTCTCTGACCTTTTCTACTGGATTCGCCATTGTCGGAATAACTTGTATTTTCCAGAACTTAAACGCATTTAATTTGATATATTTCCTTATTCTATTTTTACCGACTAGCTTAGGGGTTCTTATGGTTGATTAAAAACTGGCACTTTCACTAAGGTGAGTGTCTCGGTTTGTACACTGGGGAGTATGCGAGGTCTTACCACGTAGCGGAAGTATCCACTGAGGGCGGGAAGTGTTAGGGTTGTTAATATGATGTCACTGGTTCCTACTTTGCGCCCTAATTTTCGTTACTCACGTCGCTTCCTTTTCTAACTTTCTTGTTTCTCACTCAATTTTCTCCTAGGTTTTTGCTATCTTTCTTATTTTCCCGTTCTAACTAGGTTTCTCCTATTTCCGTATTGATTTTTTACCAATTTATTTTGACTCTATTTGGAACCCTTCATGCTTCAACTTGAAATTGGGCTGTTGTCCCACCAGCGTTTTATTGGACATATATAATAGTCTACCCGCAATTAATTCGAGCTAAATTACATCCTACCCGCACTTTTTCTAAAAATCAATACAACATTCCTTCAAAACTATTTGCAAACGTTTTTCCTACACCATTTTTAAAAATAAAATTAAAGATTTTTCTCTCCAAGAGCATACAGGCATCAATCAATTTAATTTTTTTTCTCTCATCATTTAACAACTTACGCTCTCCACCGGGAGGATTTTTTTAGGGATTGTGGGTTTTTTAGGAGGGTGCCGAATTTGTGAGGGATCTCGCAAATTAAGGGATGGGCAGGATTTGTAAGTCGAGATTCGGGTAAGGTCAATTATAAGAAAAAACAATGTAAATATAAAAAGAGTTTATTCACTAACTTACAGTTATGTCAAATGTCTAAAGATCCGACATCTTTCAATTCCGAGCCGGGCGGGGAAGCCAAGTTCGGGGGAAGCGGTTGTTTGTCAAACCCGGGCGGCGAAGCCAAGGTTCCAAAGCAGATGGTGGTGGTTCTCGTTGATGAGGCTGCTGGTTGATTCTTTCGGATGTAGTGGCATCCTGGTGGGTTGGTGGCGTCAGGAAAACGAAGGGGTTGCGGACTGCTGAAAAGATATCGACTCGGTGAAACGTGCGGTGAATACAGAATTCAAGACTAAGACTAATTGCCTGAGGGGCAAGATTATGATTATAAGGACTGGGGGTCTCGTTTTCTACTCCATCTCCTAGGCCCACATGGCCGTGACTGGGAGGGGCGCTTATAACTCTGTTTTATTTTTAACCATAGCGTTAAATTTTGAAGAAAATAATTGAATTTTTAACAAAATAGTAAAATATTTAACCAAAAAATATAATTTCCAACCTGCAAAAACCTGTATTATCATAAGAGATTGCTACCATCGAAAAGTCTAGAAATCTTTTCCACTACTGTGAAAATATAAAGCAACCTATCGATTAAGTTCTCTCTTCAAATAACAGAAAATACTTAACGTCATTTTAGACTAGATGTAATATTAGGTTTAAAGCATTTTTAACTAATTTTTTTACCTGAAAAAATATCTGCTCTCGTCGCTCCACTGGGTATTGAATCACGAAACTCCGATTGCCGATCGCCTGCTTTTCCATTCAGCTATTATCGAGATCAAAGAAGATTCTTTTTCAGCAATATATACTATTTCAAGTCCAATGTTACATTTATTATACGAGCAATTTAAAATAATCTGTATTATCATCAGAGATAGTTACCATCGATCAGCGTAGATATCTTTTTTGCCATCAAGATAACAAATTACAAAAAAGAAACTCTATTTTTAACACAATAGTAGAATTTTTTATCAGGCTGAATTAAAACCGCACTAAGAATTTAATATCCTAACTAGGTTCTAATAATTTAGTTTTTATTGAGGCCAAAAAACAGCAAAGGAAGAAGTTTAAAAACAAGGGAAAAATAATTGTTAAAGAAAGGGTTATAGGCGAGAAAACGTAATTTCTAAAATATTAATTATTACAAACAAAGAATTAAACAAAGAAATTTATATAATAGTTTGTAAATTACCAGAAAAAAGCGGGAAATTTTATTCAATAACAAGCCTGTTTCATTTATTTTATTACTCTACTAATTCTGCCTTAGAACAGTGAATTAAAAAAAATATTTGCTAAAATATTTATACTTTTCAGTTGGGGTAGTAATCAGTGAAAGAAATAAAAACAAAAATTCACATTAAGAATTACAGGTATCCTGACTTAGACTAAAGAGTTTTCGAAAAGAATCATAATACTAGGCTGCGACGCAGAGTTTCCATACATCAATATAATTTTAAGTTTCGCAAAGGGAATTTGAGTTATAAATTACAATTTTTATTTCAAAATCTATGTTTATATGCAGAATTATAACTACGTTTATTACTTTTTCTCTTCTGAATCGGAAATCTTTTACATTTAAATCTTCTAAGCGATTTTTGGCAGAAAACTGAGAAATGACAGAAAATTTAAAATCATTCATCGCATAAATAGATATATAAAATGTGATATCAGTTTATGAGAATTTAGTGATGACATTTTTTCCTCGGCAGCCTGTCTATCAAAAAGTAAGTATCTAAGCAGAACAAGGTTAAAGCCTATTACCTACCAGATAAGATCACATGATACTTTATAGAATCTGATAAAAAAATAAAATATTCATTATTTTAGTTTTTAAATAAAACTCTACACGTTAATTAGCTTTTCCTGTAGTAAGAAAATATGAGGAATTTCTCTCCACTTATTTTGTTCTCGGCGGTGATCCTCAATTATATTGGTGAATTAAAAAATATATCCATGATTATAAGTATCTTTTTGTCAAGCTATACGCAAATCATAATGTTTGTCATTTAATTCTCGTTTAATCTTAATTGCCATTTCTGTTTAAACTGAATTTAAATTTGTCCAAAAGAATTTCAGCAGAAGCTTGATGTGCTAGATCAAAAGCGAACCTCATTTTAAGAAAATGCATCATTTATTGTGTTTTAAGTTTTATAATATTTAAAAAGCGGACTAGATTTCTCATTGGAAAATAAAAATGTCCAAAAACAAATACGCAAAGAAAATGTAATCTCTTTTTCTTATTACAGATTCAAGCTTACAGTTTGACGGTTCACCTAATGGCGTCAACAGTCCTAGAGTTTCTCGTGGCAGACGTTACGATTCTCTTGATTTGAATCTCTCTCTTGACATACCACATTCTCCGGGTTCTCTGGCCAGGTCTAGTCCTTCTGATGTGTCTTCCCTTCGTGCCAGGTCCAGGTCTCCCCCTGCTGAGTCGTCTCTTTCTGCCAGATCCAGGGTTCCTTCTCCCACTCTTGGTTCTTTACGCCTAGGTAGACTTTCATATGAAAAACTTAGATCTGTTCGACTTATTCCGCGGGCAAACCCAAACCGGCAATTTGAAATTCGAAGATACACTTTTCCTCGTGATTTAATAATTAATGTGAGAGTAAGGGGTAATGTCCTTGGGCCTATGCCAACCGGAACACAATCTGTATTATCAACGTCCACTGGTGAAGTCTTTGCAATTTTTGAAAGAAATTATACAGTTCTTCGTGCGATATATAGAGTGAAAATTGAAGGTCAAAAAAGGGTGAAAATAAACGTGTACAACAGCCGGGTAGAGTATATGACCACAGAAGAAATAGATGAATCACCCACAAGCAAAAGTAACCCAATTTCAAAGAATTTTGAAATAATAATGCTAAACCGAAACTTCATCGAAACTTAACTGTATTTTATAATTAAAATTTATTTGATATATTTCATAATCAAACTTAAATTATTCAATTTTCAAGGTTTTTGACATTGTCAAATTTTAGAAACTTTAATCTAGAATCATGGTAGTTTCGCGATTCTCCAAATCAAATTAAAATTGTTTAACTTTTTAGTGCTTCGACTTAGAAATTATAGAATAAACCTTGTCTTTGTAATTGAATTATCTAAGTTCGTTTGTATGTTTTTTTACATTTCAGACGCTCACAATTCGAAATTATTAAGTATTAATTATAATTTTCAAAATATTGAAAACCTTATATTACAAAATTAGTTTAATAAAGTATTTCTAAAGTTGCATGTTTTCATGTAAACAAGGAGACGAAAAGATAAAAAATAGTGTCCATTCAGTGACAAAATTATCATTTTCCTGTAATAGAAATAATGAGCTTTTCAAAAAACAGTTCAACTTATAACCAATAAAGAAAAAATTATTAGATATAAATTCTTTACTATAGTGATTATCCATTTAATACATTATTTCATTATATTAAATTTGTTTAATTGCTATATCGATTTTATTTTCACCATGCGTGAACTATTTTAATAAGTACGACCAATTTAATAAAAACTTATAATTTAATTTTGGGTTTTATGTCTAGGTCACACTTCTAATAATGATGCTCCACCCAGATATTTTACTGGCAATTAAATTGACACTTGTTATAAATGAATGATTACACAAAATATCCCGATTGAAAAATAATTTAAAATAAAAAAGTTAAATATTTAACTGAGGAGATAAATTTGTAATATAATTATAAATATTGAAGCAAAATTTTTCATCAGTTTAGTTAAATTGTACAGCTGTGCAAACGTTGCATAATTTTCCTCTACATTCTCGAAATCTCTGTTGGCAACAGTAAAACGTTCATCGTGAAGTGAGTCTATCCTTAAGTTTTAAACAAATATTGTCAATAAGATATTAAATAAAACAAAAATAATAATGAATTACTATTAGATTTAGATAATTATACTTTACGAATTTTGAAATCCGACTAAATTCTTTGACACCCTTTTAAAATTCTAACACACTGTAAACATTTTTTAAATACAATGTATTTCGTTAAATGGTAGTGAAACTATTGTATTCTGTGAAGTTCCAATAAACATTAAGAAATTTATTGAAATGCCTTTACAATCACTGGAAAGCTTTCAATTTGATGAAATCCTATGAAATCCCTTTAAATAATTTACATTTTATAGAAATGGCAGAAGTCTGCTTCTGATTTAAATTATTACTGAATTACGGCTAAAAAAAGTTTGATCAGAAAATTAATATTGAATTAAACAATTGAATTTTAAATAGAATAAATAAAAACCAAAAAGCGATTCGTCAAATTTTGAAAGTCTGCTTTCAGCAACAACTAAAAATCGGATTTTAAATTATTCACAGAAATAAAAACTTGTGTAAAAGGCATGAAAGTGCTGAATATAACAAAAAAGGTTGGATAAAAAAAAAGTATAATTACCGAGAAAAGGTAGATTTATTGTTATTATTTGCGTCATGTGACACGCTGTTAACTTTATCAGCAAATAATATAATCAAATACATGATTTAAACTATTCGTGTGTTGAACATTGATGCATATTAGTCATCTGATATAATTTATTAAATTAATAAATGATTATTATTAACAAATGCATGATTTAAACAGTTTTTGGAAGAAAATAACCTAGTTTTTTCAGATTTTCTGCAAGTTCCATTGTCTGCGATGCTCATTTATTTATTTTCGTTACCTGACGTAATTGCTTAACTTCATCAAAGAATAGTATAAATATGAATAAAAAAACCCACGATCTGGAAATTCCATTGTAGAGTAAGATCGTTCTTCTTTTCAATTTCTACTTTTCCCATAATTTTTTATTTGAATAAGCCGCCATGTAACCACTGTATAAGATATTCTGCGTGCCACCACTAGCTGGCGACACCTCTTACATGCGCATGCATGATTGTTGTTTAACTAAAGGACACAGCTGGACCTTCAGACATTTTGCATTGCAGGTAATGAAATTTGCAGACAGTCAGAACAAAATTCGTTTTATTTCTCCCTAAAGCAGTTTAAATAATACATTTGCTCATATTATTTGTCAGCAAAGTTAACAAATGATATAAGATACCAGATTTTCATGACCAAATTTTATCTAGTTGCTCTAAACGAGCGATTTCGATGCACAAATATACTTCACAAAAACGTAGTCAATGATTCTAGCGATTAGTTCCTAATATTTGTTTATAACAAACACTTTGACATGTGATACTTTTTCTTTCTTCCTACGATCCTTTTCCATCGATCTTGAGACCTGCTGCCCCTTAGAAAAATTTGCACTGAGAATGGAAAAGAACAATCGAAAAACTCAACATTTTTTTGGCTGTTTACAGATCTTTAAAAATTTAAACAGACAAAAATTCAAAACCGGACTTGAGAGAACTGAGAATCCAAATCTCATTTAAAAAAATTACCATGAATGAAGAATTGTGACCTACAGGTTAAATATGGCGACCATCTTGTCGACACGATAGAAGTGCAGCTAATGGAACACTCCGTAAAGAAAGAGCAACGTAGTGGAGCAAAAAATAAAAAAAAACGCAAAGTGCATCTCGCGAATAACAGCCAAGGCGCCCCGCAAGGGGCGCTGGCTGCGGAATCCGCAACTGAAGCAACTTCTTAGACCCATCCTGTAGGCAAGAGGAAAAGGGACTCGAGAAAATCTCCCTTAGGCAGGGAGTTTAAACAGCCGAAGGTCCTGGATTCACAGGGCCTCACGTTCACGTTGTTGACCGACAACGTTCTGTGAAAGTGGACATCGTTTCTAATTATCCTGAAATCTGTCTTGCTAGCGAGAAGCTGGCCAGGCTGAGTGAGGAAACCTCTAAAGAGATTAATGCTTTACTCCGCAAGGCGCCCGCTCTCAGATTTAACATCTTCATTCGATTGGGGGCCATCGTAGTCGAGGCCGAAGAAATTTGGTCGAGAGAGTTTTGATGGTGGAGAGGAATCAAACGCTTAGGCTCAAAGGGGAACCAAACCTAGAACCAAGGAGATGGAATATCTGCAAACGTGCCGCAGATCGACCGTACTAATTTCCGAAAACGCCGAGAATCCGACGACGACTGTTCTAGGGCGCCTGAGCTTCCAGAACCCGAAACTGAAAACTGATTTGTGGTAGGTGTCTTCCAACAGGCAGGGATCTAGGACGAAGGGGAGAGGCCGGATTCTAATTTTTGGTCTTTCCGAATCCTCAATCAGAACCCTTGCGACTCTGGATTTCCGAACCTATCTAAGAGCGGGTTACTTTCTGGGTGACTCCATTGGCATTTTTTGGGAGGCCAAAAGCGTCTACAGGTGTATCGAATTAGTATTCTAATGGCTGAGACGAGAATATTCATGATGCAAATTAATTTGCACCATGGCAAACGCACTTTGACGGTTCCAGCGAGATGCATGTCAGTGTTACAAAAATGTATCACCTAATTACAAGAACCCTGGTTAAAAAGGGAAAGGTTAATGGATTGTTAGGAAGTGGCAACATATACAAGGGCTGCGCAAAAAAATTCCAAGGACATGCATAGCCATTGAGGATATGGATGCGATTTTTTTGATTAGGACTTAGATTTAAATTTTCACGCAGGAATATATAATGTGTGATCTTTGAATTTCTCTCGCATTCGTGCACAAAACTTTTGAAATCAAAGGTTAACGGATCGACAACCGTTATTCTATGATTTTGAAATCTCTTTTGTTGAAGTTCTTTCGGCTTTAACGAACATATTCCTATCACCTATCTCGTGCTTTGCACTCGATTTTATCAAAAAAGTTAAGATTTCTACATTATACACAACACTTTTATATCAAATATAATACATTTTTTATGCAAATCTGCCTGGGATTGCTTATTCAGATATTGCAAAATGGTTGTGTATACAAAACCGGTACGGGTAAAAAAATAGTCGGTACCGGTAAAAATAAAATTGTCAGTAACGGTAAAAAAATTCCCGGCACCAACAATTTTTTTATCGGTTTACTGTTATTCTTCGATCCTGAATATCGGCCATTTTGCTAGTCTGTTTCCCACACTGAAAATCCGCGGAAAAATGCTATTTCTGTGATCAGTCACGGAGGTTCCTTCTAGTCTGACAACACCTTGTTGGAAAAGGGTAAGTATTTTGATCAAAATTATTTCTGTAATCAGACACAGGGGTGCCTTCCCGCCCCCACGATTCGTTGGAAAGGGGTGGAGGTTTGACCAAAATTATTTCTGTAAACAGTCACAGGGGTGCCTTCCAGTTCCCCACCCCATGAGATGTTGAAGAAAAGTTAGAAAAATTTCAATGCCATGAATTACTTGGATTCCGTGAATTCCATGAATTCCTCAAATTCCACGAATTCCTTAAAGGTGGAGTCTACATGTGACCTTAAATTATTTCTTTGACCAGTCGTTAGGGTGCCTTTCCGACCTTACGTGGCGTTGGAAAAGGGGTAGGGGTGGGACCTTACATTATTTCTCTAACCAGTCACAAGGCTGCCTTTCCGCCCTTACGAGGCGTTGAAAAAGGGGTAAGGATGCGACCTTACATTATTTCTGCCATTAGACACAAGATGCCTTCTCGCCCCCCACGATGTGCCAGAAAAGGGAAGGGGTGCGATGAATATTATTTCTTTGACCAGTCAAAGGTATGCATTTCCGTCCCCACAAGACGTCAATAGTAATTCATGAGTCGAAGATCGACGATGAAGTGGGATTTATACATAGAACGTTTCGTTAAACGTGTCAAAAGCCCAAAACTATCAAAATAACTCCTAAATTACATTGGCTCACTCTAAAATGCATAAGAGCATCAACATACATCAGTATACGATTTTAAAAAGAAATGTCAAAAGAAGGAAAAAAAAAGCCGGCAACATGCACTCTTGCCGGCGGCGGCAAGTAACAATGTTGCCGGTGTCGAAAGGCTAGCCACTACGTTCCTTGAATTCCATGAATTCATTGAGTTGTAGCAATTCCACGAATTCCGTTGATATTCGCGCTATGCCGCTACCTTGCTAGAAATATGCTTTCTAAAAAAACCGGTAAAAAAATTGTTGGTACCGATAATTTTTTTTTGCCGGTACCGACAATTTTTTTACCGGTACCGACCATTTTTTTACCGGTACCGACAGTGTATACACTTCTTTGCAAAATGGAACACAAATTGTATTTATCATGATTACTTTAACATTTGTTTATTATTTTGCTTTAAACTATATTCTAAGCTACGCTGAAACATGTATCCTATGCTATCTTTTATCTTTTATGTCCTTCTTCCCAAAATTTGATTTTTCTATTTTTAATCTTATTTTTCACTATTGAAAAAAGAATGTACTCGTCCCGTCTAAAAATGGTTAATATTAAATTTACAGATCTTTGGGGCAAACGCGTCCTATCGAAAAGTGGTTTGTAACAAATTTGTAGATCTTTCCAGGGCGTGTAATTTCAGCTGCTTGGGTTTTTTCGTATCTTAGATAGTTGGACAAAAATAGAATTTTTGGATTTTCCCTGCCAAAGCAGAATCTAATCTGATCAATGTTTTGAAAGTTATCGTGTTTACAGAATACAGACTACAGACAGAAAGACAGAAAGACACATTCGTAAAAATCGTTTTTTCTGACTCAGAAGGTCCAAAAACGTGGAGAATTGATCAAAACCGACAAAGTGAAATTTTCGATAAAACCAATACCTTTTCAATAGAATGAGAATGTAATATATTTTCTAAAAAAAAGTTAAACTGTTAAAAATTTCAGTTCAAACCAAAGTTTTCCACAGCAACAAAAACTTTACAGATAAATAGATGAAATTTCAAGCGGAACAAATAAAAAAATGTAAGCATGACAAATTTCTTGCTATTATTTCACATTATTACATCGCACAATGCTTAGGTAAAGGAAAAGGGAAAAAGGATTGTTCTAAATCTAAACCCTTCAAAAAATTTTGAATTTTTAGAAATCTTTGAAAATTGTTTGGAATAATTAAAATTTTTCGAACAATATTCATGAAGAAAACAAAGAAAATACCATAAACACAACAAAATACATGGGGTAGACACTATATAATTTTTATATCTAAATTATATATTGCGCTTAAATGTGAATAATTTTATAAATTGTGAAATCAGTTTCAATTTAACGAATTGAGCAGTTACGTTTTTTCCTTCAAACACAAGCTTATCAAATGCAAATATTTGAGCAGAACAAGGTTACCGCTTATCACCTAGGAGATAACGGCTATACTATATACTGTTCGATCTGACGATGACCTAACTTATTCATTGGTTTAATCGTTAAATAAATTCCTTGCCCCTACAAACGTGTTATTTTTGTAGTAGGAAAAAATGAGGATAAGGCTTACTCTAGTCTTATCGATAGCGGTTATCATCAATTATGTTGGTGAATATATACATTTAATAACTCTTTAAATTTTATTTTATTTTTTTAACCTATACGCAAAACGGAATGTGTGCGGTTCAATCATCATTCCAACTTCATTGCTATTTTCTTTGAAACATTATTTCATCAGGCTCGAAATTCGTAGGACATTAATCTGATATCAATTGGAGGAATATAAAACGTATATGTTAAAAAAATGGAATTCCATGAGCAAGTTTACCGATATGGAACTTGAACCATATGTGCACGTGTACATATGGTACACTACTAGGGGTCATACAAAAATTATTCATGACAATTTAAGGGTGTAAGATTAACGAAAATCTTATTCAAAAGAGATTTTCCTCTAGATGTAAATACGTAATTCGTTGATCTATAAGTTTTGTAGTAATCAGGGAGCGGATCCATGAAACTGAAAAGTCAGGCGAAAAAATGTTAGTCCACCATCAAGATAATTGATCAAAAATTTACGCTCGTCACATGAAACGTTACGTCCTCTGGATGAAATTTTACGCCCGCTAAACTAAACTTCACGCCCGGTATATAAAACTTTACGCCTGATAGAGAAAGTTATGTTTATCTTTTAAAAAATTGCATCATTGAGTCCTACATTCTCCCTTCTGCTAAGTGCGCTATTTTTTCGTTTCACTTACAATTTAAAATTATCAGGAACACGAAGCATCAACTACCTGCTTAACATACATGTTTTCAAGAAGGGTAGGACAAAAAGAATTGTGTGTATGAATTATCGTATTGCAGTGAAATCCTTCAATAGCCCTCCCTCCTATAGCCCTTCCGACCAATGACGCCGCGCCGCAGGTAGGTGTAACAGAAGCTGCACGGGGTGTGCGGTATTTTCGGTTGTCACTGAGACGAGCACTCAGGCGTAAACAAACAGGAGCGGAACGTGCACTATATTTCAGTTGTCGAAGGTTTGACTAACCATTTGGAAAATCATATGAAAAAGTTTGGGTAAGGCCCAGTAACCTTGCGTATATTAATTTTAATTCGTATATCAATTAGTATATCAATTTTTAACTAAAAACGGTGAATTTTGTTTTAAAAATTGTGACCAAGAAACAAAGCAAATAGTAGGACGTAGTTTTCAAACAACTGATTTTTTCTCCGAAAAAGAACAATATACCACAAGGAAATGTACGAGGAAAATCAAACCTCTTTTGGTTGTTGCAGAATTGAGCTTGCAGTACGATCGTCCACCTAATCGTGACTCTCTAGCTGGCGTTCCTCGTGGCAGACCTTCCCTTGATTTGTCACTTTCTCTTGCCATACCTCATCCGGATCATCCGGTTAGATCTTCTCCTTCTGACGAGACTTCTCTTCTTGCCACGTCCAGGTCTCCGCATCCTGCCGAACCTTCTCTTCGTCCTAGGCCCCGTTCTCCACCTGCTGTTCGTACTTTATTTCGACTAGGCGGACTCACAATTGAACAACTAAAATCTATTCGGCTTATTCCCCACAAGAATCCGAACCGGCGATTTGAAATCCGAAGATACACTTTCCCTCACGGTGCAGAGATTCGTGTGAAAGAAAGAAATAATAAAATCGTACCTTTGCCAACTGGAATTCAAACTGTATTGTCAACATGCGATGGTGAAGTCTTTGCAATATTGGAGCAAAAAAATACACATCTTCGTGGAATATATGCAATAAGATGTAACATTCAAAAGCGGGTAAAAATAAACATGCACAGCGGCAGATATGAGGATATGACCACAGAAGAACGCGAGGAATCTCCCTTAGGCAGGTATAACCCAATCTCTAGGAATTTTGAAAAAGTAGTGGTAGACGATTCTCTTTATATTCCTCGTATTTTACGCTTAAGTATACTTTCATTTGATGAACTTAGATCCATTCGGCTTATTCCGCACATAAATCCGAACCGACGATTCGAAATTCGGAGATACAATTTTCCTCTAGATGCACAAATTCAGGTGAGAGGAGGAAGTAGTATTCGTGGGCACATGCCAGCCGGAGAGCAAACTGTATTATCAACGTCCACGGGTGAAGTCTTTGCAATATTGGAGCGAGGAAATACAGTTCTTCGTGGAATATATAAAATAAGATATTCAATTCAACAGCGGGTGAAAATAAACATGTACAGCAGAAAGATTGAATATATGACCACTGAAGAAATGGAAGAATCTCCCTTAGGCAAAAATAACCCGATTTCAAAGAATTTTGAAATAATAGTTCTAGACCTAAACCACAACTATAAATCATTATAAAAATTACTTGACTTTTTCCGATTTTTCCTGACCTATTTTCCTTTTCCACGACCATAATTATTCAAAAATTAGAATGTTAATCTTGTAACTTTTCTAATATAGTGTCTTTTATAAATCAAATAAAACAATTTCAAACTAAAATTTCGAATTTATTTTAAAATAAAATAAAAGGTTTAATGAAAAAACAGGTTGACTTTAGAAAAGATTAAGATTTATTGTGACGATATCGCACTGTGAAAGACAAATCATATATTCCAAGAAGTTAAAAATAGTAAAATTTTCACTTTTTTTAAATGCAGATAATTATTAAGAAACTTCGTTACTGAATGAAAATAAACACACTTTACAGAAAGTGTTGATTTTTTCAAAAAATGTCAAAGAAATTAAATTTTTCTTCGATCAAGTAAATGCATGTGAAAGTGTCTAAACTATCAAACCTCTTTGTTCTTTCGTTATTTCAGGGCTCTACTTCGTAAACGATATGGAACAAAAATTATGGAATTTTTCACAGAATCTCTGTATTGTGCCCTTCTATCATGTCTCAGTTTTTGACACAATTGCCCGAACTTTTTAGGCCTCATGCTAAAATATGTTACATTTTTAATGCCTTGAAGTAGGCCCCACGTTCACAAGATGCGATTTTTTATTCCAACCCGAGCACAAACTGTGTTATTAACGTCCAATAGCAAAGTGTCGCCCAATCTACACCAATTTTAATAAAATAGTGGTAGACGATTTCTCTTGCTTAACGGTCTCATTGAAGTTCCAATTCATCTTTTTATTTCGAACAAAAGCAGTTGCATTTTTAACTCAACAAGAAATATAATCATTTATATTTTAACAATAATAAAAGATATTTTTAAAAAATAGTTTTATTTTTTAACCATAGCGTTGAATTTTTGAGGAAATAATTAAATTTTTAGGAAAATAGTCGAATATTAACCAAATAGTGGAATTTCCATCCTGCGAAGACGATCTGCAATAGCTAAAACACCCATTTTCAACCAGAAAGGTATTTATACCTCAAATGTATTTCAATTTCAATCAATCAGATGAATTTCCCACCAAGTTGCAACTAAGCAACAATAAAAGTCGAGCAGAAAAGTTTTTCTGAAGTTCAAAATATGGTTTCTGCATGAAAAAAAAAATTCAATATAGAATACCATTGCAAATTTATTTTAGGTTTTATTTCAGATGTGCTTCTTTCATTATTTCAATTTACTGTCAGCAGGCTCTATTTTTAAAACATTTAAAAAAATTTTGTAACGCTTTATATTAACTAGCAATACATAAATTAGCTATCTCAAACCAGGTGTTACATTATTATACAAGTAATTCGAAGGAATCTGTATTATCATGAGAGATTGTTACCATCGATCACTGTAGAAATCGTTTTCACCACTGTCAAAAAAGAAATCAACCTATCGATCGAGTGCACTCTTCAATCAACAGAAAATACTTAACTTTATTTTTAGACTAGATGACAAATGAAGTTAAAAAAAATTTCAATTAAGTTTTCTACCTGAAAAAATATTTACTCTCTTCACTACACTGTAAATCGAACCAAAAAACTACCGATTGCTTTTTAACCATCAAGATATTAAATTACAAAAGAGAATCTTAATTTTCAAGAAAGTTGTAGAATTTTTGTATCAGTCGAGATTAGACCCGTGCCAAGAATATAGTGGTAAGATTTTTATTTAAAAACAACAAAAGTCTAAAAGAAAAATATTTGGATATCCTTAGTGGGTACTATTAATTAAGTTTGTATTAAAGCGAAAAAACTGAAAAAGCGGAAAAGGAAGAAGTTTAAAAAACAAGGAAAAAAAGTAATTGTTTAAAAAAGGGGAATAGGCGAAAAAAGATAAATTGTGAGACATTAATTAATACAAATATGTAGCCACGGTAATCCATCTCGTAACGCTAATTCTACTGCCCCCCCCCCCCCCTATTCACTTTTTTCGCAATCAATTTCTTAGCATAAATTCTTTTAAAGAAAATTAAGATTCAATTTGAAAGGCTCTAAATTCCTGAGATTCCAAGCAAAAGTATTTTACTTTCCACAAAATACATCAGTTTTCTAACGAATAGGTGGATTTATAACCAAACTGGTACATATCATCCTGAAAATTTATTTTCTTACAAAAAAAGGATTAATTTTTTAAGTATATATTCTTTAAGTTTTGAGCCCATAGTGAAAGAACGAAAATACAAAAATGAAAGTTATAAACGGGACAGTTTCTTAGAAGGGTACACACATATTTTTTTAGAAATATATTTGACAAACTGTTTGTAAGTTACCAGGAAAAAGGGGGAAATTTGAATCTATAGCCGAAATTTATCTAGGGAATGTTCTAATATGCAAATTAGAAGTTGTTTTATTTATTCTATTATTCAACTAGCGATTAATCGTTACTCAGCAATGGCAGACCTTTCGATTCTCTTGATTTGAATTTTCTTTTGTCATATCTCATTCTTCAGGTTCTCCACTCAGGCCTGCTCCTCCCGCCGAGTCTTTCCTTCGTGCCAGATCCAGGTCTCCCCCTACTGAGTCGTCTCTTCCTGCCAGATCCAGGTCTGCTCCTGCCACTCTTGGTTTTTTACACCTAAGTGGACTTTCGTATAAAGACTTAGATCTGTTAGGCTTATTCCGCGAGAAAATACAGTTCTTCGTGGAATAAATACAATAAGATGTTCAATTCAACAGCCTCTACCTGAACCTAATTTTTAAAATACTTTTCCTTTGTCTGATTTTTTCCGGATTTAGGGTGGCCACTCTTCCGAGAGATTCAGGAGAACGGGAAGAAAGCCGGGATAAATATTACACCGAGTGAAAAATATTACTCCGGAAGAATTCCCGTATTTCATAATTCGCGCATTTTGTAATTCTTGAAAGTTCCCAACTAGAAAATATATAATTTTCAAAGTGAAATTGGGCCTAGTGTAAATAACGGTAACTTTTGATTTGACAAAATCATATCTCTTAGTAGAAAAATCTATCCAGTCCTTTTAAATGTCCGTTGATACTATCTGATTTGATAATTATAATTATCATATCATATATTATCAAATAACTTATCGTGTTTAAAATTTCTATAATTTTCATTTACAATCATATTTGAAATGTGAAATTATAAAAGTGTATATTCTTTGAGGCCTTGAAACTAAAGTTTTTTCTTAAATTATTTTTTATATCAATTTTTGTAGGTTGTGAATTTCAAATTTCACAATATTGTAGTTTCAAATTCCAATATTTCAAACTTTAAGATCATTTAGCTACTACATATTTTAAAATTTCATATTTACAGACTTGATAGTCAGTTTTGAAATAAAAAAATTTGATGTAATTATAATTCAATTTTAAATTGAAAAGCATAAAATTATACAATTTCAAAGAATAAAATCATATAGAAGTTTTGTATTCTTTATCTTCATTTTTAATTTTAATTTTTCAATTAGAATTGAATTGGGTAAATTTTGGAAAGCATTATTAGCAATAAAAAAATGAATTACTTTTTAACAATTTAAATTTATTACAATTAATTGAAAATTTAAAGGGTTTTAACATAAAAAAGTTTTAATATCACAATTTTTTGTGACTAAGTTTTTTTTAGTTTAAAATTAAATTTGCCTTCGCATTATTTAGTTTTCAATATTAATTTTTCAAATTCTTATCTCCTTGAATTCGAAGTACTTAAATTTAAAAGCTTTCAATCCTTAATTATTATTTAATTTTGAAGGCTTTTATTTATAAAGAATACAATAACATTTTCTCGGAATTTTAAATGACATAATTTCTGACCAAAGAATAATTTTCCAGTAATAAAAATAATAAGCTTTTAAAAAAACAGTTCAACTTATGACCAATAAAGATAAAATTGTTACACATAAATTTTTTACTATATTGCCTATCTGTTTAACACATTATTTTCTCATATTAAATTCGTTCGTTTGAATGCTAGATCGATAAATAGTTACTAATTTTCACCATGCGTCAACTATTTTGAATATAACAACGAATGCAATAAAAAATTATAATTTAATTTTGGGTTTTGTGTCTAGGTCACACTTCTGATAATGATGTTTTATCCAGATATTTTACTGGCAATGAAATTGATAATTATTATAAATAAATGAATAAACAAATATCCCATTTGAAGAATAATTTATAATGAAGTAGTTAAATATTTAAGAGAAAATGAGATGATGAATTTGTAAATATAATAATAAATATTGAATCACAATTTTACTTCAGTATAGTTATATTATACATACATGCAAACTAAATTTTTTTACACCCTTTTAAAATTGTACAACACTGTAAACTTTTTTCAAATACAATGTATTTCGTTAAATCATTCTAAAACTATTGTATCCTGTGAAGTGCCAATAATGATTAAAAAATTTGTTAAAATGCCTTTACATTCGCTGGTAAACTTTAAATCTGATGAAATCCTGTGAAATCCCTTTAAATAATTTGGCACGAAAGAAGTGTAGCTGATGGACCTCTCCGTGAGGAAGGGGGAATGTGGCGGGACACAAAACTGGACCCAGTGCACAAAAAAATAAAGGATGTCCTAGAGACGTATTTGGGACACCCCTGAACCGTCTTTTATAACATGTTTTTGGTTATCCTAGGGATGCTCTTAAAAGTCTAATGTCAGTACCAAAGATGTCCCTGAAACTTCCATGTGTTTAAGACGTCTTTAGGTCATCTTTAGATTATTGTACTTCTTAGAGACGTTGATTGGCCTGACATAGGACGTCCTAGAAACGTCCCAAGAACGTTCTTGGGATTTTCATAGTTTTGTGCCCACTGGGAAGAGACCTCAAAGTGCGGCTCGCAGCAGCAGCCAAGGCGCCTCATAAGGGGCAATGGCTGCAGTATCTACACGTAAAGCAACTTCTCAGGCCCATCCTATAAACATGAGGAAAAAGGTCTTCAGAGAATCTCCCCCAGGCAGGGAGTTGAAACGGCTGAAAGTTCGGGATTCACAGGACCTCAGGTTCGCGCTGTTGGCCAACAACGCTCTTTGAGAGTGTACGCCGCGTCTAATTATCCTGATCTCTGTCTTGCTAGCGAGAAGTTGGACAGGCTGACTGAAGAAATCTATAAAGAGGTTGATGCTTCACTCCGCAAGGCGCGCGCTCCCAGATTCAACATCTTCAACAGGTCGGGGGCCATCGCTGTCGAGGCCGCATAAATCTGGTGAAGGGGAGAGGCTGAATTTAGTTTTTGGTCTTCCCGAATCCTCAATCAGAACCCTTGCAACTCTGGACTGCCAAATCTATCTGAGAGCGGGTTACTTTCTGGGTGACCCAATTGGCATTCTTTGGGAGACCAAAAGCGTCCGCAGGTGTATCGAATTAGTCTTTTAATGGCTGAGACGGGAATATTCATGATGCAGATTAATTTGCACCATAGCAAAGGTATTTTGGCGGTTCCAGCCAGATGCAGGTCAATGTTAACAAAATGGATCACCTGAACCCAAGAACCTTTGTTAAAAAGGGAAAAGGTTAATGGCTTGTCAGGGTGTGGCAACATAAATAAGGGCTGCGCAAAAAAATGCCAAGTACATGCATAGCCATTGAGGATATGGGTGCGATTTTTTGGAGTAGGACTTAAATTTTTATTTTTACGCGTGAATATAAAATGTGTATTAAAAAAATGGATTTCAAATTGTGTCTCTATGGATACAGAATCGGTAACATAACTTAATTTTTTAATAAAAGTTCTATCGCACATTCTTGAGCAAACCTTTTAAAATAAAGACTCAAAACATTCACCACTGTAATTTTCTGATTCTCAATTCTTTTTTATCAAAAGAGCTTAGCTTGAGAGATTGAGCGCACCTGCGGCGCGCAACTGATGGCTCTCACACTCAGCGCAAATTTCAACACTTTTGAATCAAATATAATACATTTTGTATGTACCTCTGCCTGGGATTGCTTATTTAGATATTGCAAAATAAAGCACAAATTGTATTTATCATGATTATTTTAATATTCTAAGCTGAGCTGAAACATGTATCATTTGAATAAATGTATATCATGCCAATTCATAAAATGCATAAAAGTTGAATCATACTAATTCTTATGTCTTTCTTTTTATAATTTTTGAAATTTTTAACCTCGTTCTTTACGATTAAAGAAAAACTACTGTGCATCTGCATAGAGTCTAATGCAGGAACCCATATAGGTTTATATAGGGTCTTATATGGTTTTGTATAGGGTTTGAGTTTCTGAATACTATGAATAACTGTACAAAGAATTTTTAAATCTTGAGCTGGCCTACGAATTCTTTCTTTCGACACTAGAGACAGACAGACAAACGCCTTTGTGAAAATCGCTTTTCTGACTCAGGCGGTCTCAAAACTCGGAGAATTGATGAAAACCAACAATGTGAAATTTTCGATAAAACTAATACCTTTTTATTAAGATGAGAATGTAATATATTTTTTTAAAAAAAGTGGACCTGTTAAAATTTCAGTATTTATTTCAATGCATTTTAAATACTTTAGTGAAGGAAAATTGGAAAAAGATTGTTTTCTCTAATACAAAGTAATAACTTTGACTTTTTACACAAAGATTTGGTAAATAATTATGATTTTGACCTCATACAACCAATTTTTGACGTAGAGCCGAAAATTCATCACATAATTAGTACTCTCTAAATCTGAATTAGTGAAATTTCACTAATTGAATTAGCGAGAAGTAGGTCACTACGAATTAGTGAAAAACTACTAATCCAATTAGTGAAAATATTTTACTAAATTAATTAGTGAAATTTCACTAAGCAAATAGTGGTTTTTTAGAGCTCTAGCTAACTCTCCCGCAGTTAAGCTACGAGTATCATACTCCTAAAACTCATTGGACATTTCGATGTGGATGATGCATATACCTTAGGGTAACCAATACCTAATAATAAATTCATTTAAATTCATCAATAACAGTACACCGCGACACTTAAAATTATCATCCATATTTAAATAAAATATTTGCTGGAGTCAACCAATAACCCCAACAGTAAACAATATTACAAGACACGTTATAGAAGTAAACTATAATGTATATTTAAAAATTAAATTAATTTATGTTGATACTGTACTTACTAAAAAAAATCTCAATTCAGCCTTCCATTTATTTCTGTAGAAATGAATGGAAAGCTGAATTTCAGAACCACAAAACGAATACAGCGTTCATTTTCTGTAGCAAATGTTTTCGTCTCGATATACTCGTATGCATATCTCAAGATACTGAGGACACTATTCACTGGGAAACTACACGAAAGTACGAGGGTAGTTCAATAAGTCCTTAGAATGACCAACAAATGGCGCGCGAATCGCTCCAAATCATCTGTTTTCAGTCAGCACCACTCCCGACTAGAT
>NC_046665.1:127915618-127938352 GCF_010883055.1 Belonocnema kinseyi
AAAACGACCACATTTGGCGAGAAAAAAATTCTCTTTCATCACGACAACGCCCGAGTTCACACATGCTTCGTTTTAATGGCTAAAATTGAAGAACTAAAATTCCAATTGCTCGAACACCCACCGTATTCACCAGATTTAGCCCCCAGTGACTTTTTCTTATTTCCAAACTTGAAAAAATGGCTCGATGGACAGAGATTTCCAGACAACGAAGACGTCATTGCCTCCGTAAGTGCTTATTTTGAGGAACTTCCGAACACGCACTTTTCTGAAGGATTAAAAAAACTTGAAAAGCGATTGACCAAGTGTATAGAGCTCCAAGGAGATTATGTTGAAAAATAAAAAAAAATTTACCCAAAAAAAATTGTTTTTATACTTCATTCTAAGGACTTATTGAACTACCCTCGTATAATAAACTGATAAATATTACTAACCTGTGTTTTAATTTTTTTACGCTCGTAGAAAGAAAAATGATGCAAGCTGACAAATGTAAACGATCAAAACAATGCAAACGAGACGTGATCGCGGATTGGCGCGAATCCACCATCAGCCGTGATCACGGCTTCGATCTCGACTCCACTAGTTAAATAATGAATCAAACCACTAAATAATAGTGAAATAAAATAAACTAATTGAAAATAGTGAAAGTATCACTATTTTTACAGTAGAAGACCACCAATTCCAGAGTGAAAAGCCAAAAAATCACTATTTCAGCAGTGAATCCTTCAATCACTAATTCAATTAGTGAAATTTTCACTATTTCAAATTTAGAGAGTGTATTATAATTCTAGCATGAAATTAAAAAAGAAATCTATCTTGAAATGCAGACTCATAATTTCATTTCAAAACTTTCCTGTTATAAATATGAAATCCTCGACATTTTTTAATGTTTAGAAATCTTTTAAAGTCGTTTGGAATAATTGAAATCTTTTGAACAATATTGATAAAGAAAGCTTAGAAAATACCATAAATTCAACAAAATTCATTGGGTAGACACTATATAATTTTTTGATGTAAAGGATATATTGCGCTTAAATGTAAAACATTTGATAAATTGTGAAATCAGTTTCAATTCAACGAATTGATCAGTTACGTGTTTTCCTTTAAACTCAAGCTGATAAAATAAAAATATTTTAGCAGAAAAAAGTTACCGCTTATCAGCTACGAGATAATGACTATACTATATACTGTTCGATCTGACAATGACCTAAGCCATTTATTAGTTAAAGTCAATTATGTTCATTAGGTCCGGATTCCGTTAGACTTTAATCCGATATTAATTTGAAGGAATACAGAACGTGTGTGTTAAAAAAATGGAATTCAATGAGTAAGCCTACAAATATAAAACTTGTACCATTTGTGCGCGTGCACATATGGTACACTACTAGGGGTCATACAAAAATTATTCATGACGATTTGAGGGTGGAGGGTTAACGAAAATCTTGTATAAAAGAGATTTTTCTCTAGAGGTAAATCCGTAATTCATTGATCTATAAGTTTTGTAATAATAAGAGAGCGGATATGTGAAACTGCGAAGTTAGGCGATAAAATGTTAAGCCACCATCAATATAATTGATAAAACATTCACGCTCGTCACATGAAGTGTTACGACCGTTAAATTCGACTTTACGCCCGATACATAAAACTTTACGCCTGATGGAGAAAGTTATATTCATCTTTTAAAAAACTGCATCATTGGGTTCTACAGTCTCCCTTCTGCTAAGTGCGCTATTTCTTCCTTTCACTTACAATTTAAAATGATCAAGAACACGAAGCATCAATTATCTGCTTGACATGCTTGTATTCAAAGAGGGTATGACAAAAAGTATTGTGTGTATCAATTATTATATTACAGTAAAACTCTCCAATATTTCCTACAGGGAAATATACAAGGGAAATTGAACCTCTTTCGGTTGTTGCAAAATTGAGCTTGCAGTACGATCATCCATCTAATCGTGACTCTCTTTCTGGTGTTCCTCGTGGCAGACATCCCTTGATTTATCACTTTCTATTGCCATACCTCATCCGGATTCTCCGGTCAGATCTTCTCCTTCTGGAGAGACTTCTCTTCGTGCCACATCCAGCTCTCCTTATCCTTATTCCCCACAAGAATCCGAACCGGCGATTTGAAATCCGAGGATACACTTTTCCTCGCGATGCAGAGATTCATGTGCGACAAAGAAATAATAAAATTGTACCCATGCCAACTGGAATTGAAACTGTATTATCAACACCCGATGGTGAAGTCTTTGCAATATTAAGGCGAAAAAATACACATCTTCGTGGAATATATGCAATGAGACGTTACATTCAAAAGTGGGTGAAAATAAACATGCACAGCAGCAAATATGAAGATATAGCCACAGAAGAACGCGAGGAATCTCCCTTAGGGAGGTATCACCGAATCTCCAGGAATTTGGAAGAAGCAGTGTTAGACGACTCTCCTTCTATTCTTCGTGTTTTGCGCTTAAGTATACTTTCATTTGAAGAACTTAGATTTTTCCCCTAGATTCACGCATTTAAGCCAGAGAAGGAAGTAGTATTCGTTGGCACATGCCAATATGAGCGCAAATTGTATTATCCACGTCCACGAGTGAAGTCTTTGCAATATTAGAGCGAGGAAATACAGTTCTTCGTGGAATATATACAATAAGATATTCAATTCAACAGCGGGGGAAAATAAACATGTACAGCAGCCAGATTGAATATATGGCCACTAAAGAAACGGAAGAATCTTCCTTAAGCAAAAATAGCCCAATTTCAAAGAAATTTAAAATACTAATTCTAGACCTACAAGTACTCACTTTCTAAGATGAAGGGTGCACACCCCGTCATCCTTTTAATTTTAGTATTTAAAGACTCAAAATTTTTTCGATTCTTTCCAAATTTTGTCTTCTGTTATTTTAATTACTTTCGAATGAGTAGTTCCTAATATATTTTGCTAGCAGTAATTAGAAAGCTGGTTGCTCTGTAATTATTCAACTTAATTTTTCTTGAGGTATGATAAGTATAAATTCAGACAAAGAACTATTGATACAGAGCACACGAACAATCCCATCAAAGACGCTCCCGTCGATCAACTAAATGCGTGTGAAAGTATCTTCCCAATCAAACCTCTATGTTCTTTCATAATTTCCGGGCTCTGCTTCGTAAACGAATGTCACAATGTAAAGTTTGCCTCAGCTTGGAGTAATCAGCTTACTATTACCCTCCTTGAATTCTTACCTTGAACATTTTGAACCCGCAGTTTTTTATGTTAACTGGAGCGAAGCCCGACTTAAACAATAATCTTCTGATTCCTATTTTCATTCGAAACAACAATGCAAATGATAGAAATTTCTCTTTTTCTCTCTGCAGCATTTTTATTTTGAAACAAGCAATTGCAGTAAAGAAATGTAATCTTTTCGATTGAGAGAGAACATTTTTATAAATTATTATAATTTTGACTCCGAACAATTATTTTTTGACCTGCAGAAACCCGGGAAATGACCGGGAATTGAAAACATTCAGTACGTAAACATTATATATATTTATTGAAATGATGGATGGCGCTTAAACATAAAATATTATATAAATAGAGATATCAGTATGAACGATCTCAGTAATTACATTGTTTTCCTTAAAACTCATTCTGATGAAATGTAAATATCTGAGCAGAACAAAGTTAACGCCTATTACCTCTATGAGATAATAGCTATATGATACACTATATGGTCTGATAAAGAACTAGAATATTCATTAGTAAATTTTGTAATCCAATTCTTCCTAAATACGTGAATTGCGATTGAATCCTCATTCCATCCCGATTTATATTTTGTTTTAAACTTTACTTGAGTCTGTCTGAAATAAGAAGAATTTAATTTGAATATCTGTTGAAAAATATAAAATGTGTGTTCAAAAAAAAAATTCTTTTAAATGGTTTGTCTATTGGTACGGATTATGGAAAATATTCGCACGTGCTCATATGGTATACTGCAGTGGCACACAAAGAACTTTTTTGAAACAATTAGGAATTAATTAAATAAAAAATTTTAGAATCTTTTATACGAACAGTCTTGTTTGTTAAATTTTGTCATCTTATAAGCAGTCACATTGAAAAATTGACCAAATAAGGTTATTCTTGTTGAAGAGTTCAAAACTTTTTATTTGATCTATTCTTAATTGCTTAACAAAAGTTTCGTGAGTCCGCCAAAAATGGAAATAACACATTTTTAGGTCAAAAAATTAATTTGAAGTAAAAAAGGTCAATTATTTAGTACATGAATGAAGTTTCAACACAAATACATACATTTTTAGATAAGAGGTTGAATTTAAAACAAAAATTTTTTATTAAAGACCGGAAAGTTTGAATTTTCTGTACAAACAAAAATTTACAACAAAAAAAACGATATTTCACAAAAAAAAACAACAAACCAGATGCATTTACAACTAAGTAGATTAAGGTTTAAGCGAAAAAGATAAATTATTAACAACATTGTTGGATTTTTTCTCAACTAATTGAATTTTCATCGAAATAGTTTAATTTTCAACTAAAATAATGAAATATTAAATAAAAATACAATAGTTTATATTCTGAGAATAAAATGATTTTAATTTCACATGAAAAACAGTTGAGATTAACCAAGGAGAAAAATACGCAACAAAACTAGAACTCAAAAAGTTTGAACAAAATTTTTAAATTTTTAAAACAAGAAGATTGAATATTTTCAAAAAAGTTAAATTCTTAACCCAAAAATATAAATTTTCAACAAAAAATTAGTTTTGAAGCACATATTTTAATTTTTACCTAAAAAAGTTTAATTTTCATAGAAAATAGACTAGTTGACAGACAACGGATCTTTAATTAATAAAAATTCATTTTTAACAAATTAATTGATCTTTTGTTGGAATTATGCATGCATGTGTGAGTATGTGCGTTTCGATTACAGCTATAGTGCGCATGCACTCGGTTCTTTGGACTTGGCACCAAAGTGAAACTGCCGGTCTCCTCTGATTCATTGTGAGTTTGACCACCGAGGTGTACGGATGTCTGTTCGTTCGGAATTAATTAAAACCTCTTCGTTTCGTGATCTTGTGTCATCTTTATTTAACATGCTACCATTATGCCATCAAGTTGTGGGTAGCCAGCTCGCTTAACCCTGCATGAAAAAATTGACACGAAAAGTTTTTGTTAGTAGAAAAGTGCTTGATCCTTGGCGACGCGGAGAAGACGCGGCGCGGGTTTTTTTGTGTGTGCGCGACGAAGTTTTTGTTTCACCGTACAAAGGAGATTGTGTTTTTCTTGAATAACAGGACCAAAGTGCGTGCATACACGTACTAAACTTTCACCAGAGACAGAGGCTTATTTTGAAAATTAGTTCCGAAAACGGCAAACCTGGCGAAGCCGGTGCAGACCTGGGAGGAGACAAAGGAGACACCAATGATAAAGGTAAGTACCTGATATACATAAAATCATCGATTCTCGATGCGAGGAAAGCAATAGTTCCTGAAGTGCCGTAAGAAATCGCGCGTCATTATATCCAAAAACTTTGCAAAAGCCGTCGCGAAAGTTGCGTAAGATTTTCGAGACATGCGGGAACCTGTTGATTCAAAAAATCGCCGGCAGTGCCAGCAAAATATGACGTTTGACGCACGTGAGATAGATACGAGGCTGGCAAGATGGCTAAGCCAACCAACAAGAAGTGTGAAGGAGTGCGCGCACACGCGGCCGAGCGGAAGGAAAAGAGCGCGATTCATCTGTTAAAAAGGTTCGGTTAAGAACTCGCGTATTCTCAGAGATCACCGATGTTGACTAATCAGGTGCTCGATAGAGAAAGGAGACACAGAAGTTTAAACTAGGAGTAGCGGAGGGATAAATCCGACTTTATACAGAGAGGCAATAGGATCGCTACTGTACTTGGAAAATGCCACGTGACCCGATATATCGTACGCTGTTAATGTATTGAGTAGGCAACAACTTAATCTAATTAGATTGAAATGGAAAATGGTGGAGCGCGTGTTTAGATATATAATTAAAACTAAAGACTTCTCTGTAACACACAGAGGAAAAGGAGAAGGAATCGACGCGTACTCAGACTTTAGCTTAGCCGATAGTGAGGGTTCACTTACCACATGTGGGTTTTAGTGAGATTATTTGGGGATATTATTGCTTGGAAGATACAGAAACAACATTATGATTTTCTCTCAACATGTGAAGCAGAGTATATTGCAATGAGTGAAGTGTGTAAAAAATGATAGCAATATATTTCTTGCTTTAAAACTTCATGAGTAAGAATCTCTATCCGAAGATTTTGAGGTGCGATAATCACGCTTCTGTCAAATGTACGGAAATTCAAGGAGCTGTAGGTTTGAGATATTTGACGGCAATAAGATATCACTTTGTCAAGGAGTGTAGATCCAGAGGAGTGTAGTATTTGAGTGGGTTGCCTCGAAGGAGCAACTAGCGGATACATTTACTAAATTCTTGTTGTTCTCCATTCATGAAAAACTAACTAAAAAATCCCTAATATTGTATAAACTTTGTGCTTTCGGACTTGACAAATAGCAGATACATGGGAATATCATATGGAGATCTTGCTAATTTACAGCAAAACTGGGGTCGCGCCTGACGTGCTGCCTGACGTCTTGTACAATTTCCACCTTCTTTCTTGCGCTGAGCCGAAGCAGTCCTTTTTTCTCTCATAAATGCGCACCATAGCTCTAGAAATGACGGTCAGCTATTAAATTTAATAATTCAGTAAAAATCAAGGTGTCCCGAAAAGCCCCGGCCACGTGCGTCCCGGAAAGCCCCGACACGATTTTGTGACCATTACGCATTATAGTAATCACACACATGAAGATGAATCGACATAACTACATGCTTCTTATTTCATGGTCATAAAAAAGCAAAAACACCTACCTCGAATACTTCCTTGCCCTTTTTTGGTGTTAATAGTCGAAAAGGTCAGCAACGAAGAAAACTAGTTTTGAAGCTGAAAAACACCTAACTTACATGATTACCGGCAGTTGATTTGATGTTTCATATTTAAGTTATCTTTACTGTCCCGGACAGCCCCGCGTCCCAAATAGCCCCGGTCTCCCCTACACATACTCTGAATTTGATGGAGTATTTTGGGCAACGCACAGAAAATGGAAATGAGTATTATTGGGATATCCATAAATGAGATTACATTTGCGTTTTTAATGTTTGGCAAGAGTAAGAAGCATGCAGATTAAACACTCATTTCTGTTCATTTTTCCTACTTATATATTATTAAAATAAAAAATTTGATAACTATTTCATGAATTAAAAGATTATCGGTTCTAAATTCATATCGAGTATAAATTTTTCTTTCTTATGTATTTGAAATTTACACTGTAAAAATATAAAAATAACAGGTAATATGATTTGCTAAGAAACGAAGAAATCTGAAAAACTGTATCCGCTACGTGAGTGAGTGTTGGAATTATGCATGCATGTGTAAGTATTTGCGTTTCAGATACAGCTGTAGTGCACATGCACTCGGTTCTCTGGACTTGGCGCCAGAGTTGCATCTGGTGTCATTTTTATTTAACAGTGTAAAATCTGTACTAAGATGTTTTCATTGTAAAATAAAATTACCTGTTTTCATTTGATCAAGTATGTGAGAAGTTAATATTTTATATGTATACTTATTTACTAAAGCCAACATTTTCTCTCAAGACGTTCTGACTTCCTGTTTAATGAATTTAGAAAACTCGAAAATTTTTTTATAATTTTTATGTTAAAACTTTCCTCCTTTTAATTAGAAATCTTTGGGATCTTTGCAATGTTTAAACGTTTTTAAAAGTATTGGTAAAAAATTTAAATTGTTTAAACAATTTACCATTAGAAAATAGAAAATTAAAAAAAAATTCAGTAGACACTATATAATTTTTCTATTTAAACGATAGATTGCGCTTAATCGTAAAAAATTGATTTTTTGAGATCAGTTTTAACGAATTTAGTTATCACATTTCTTTGTTTAGAATTAATTCTAATGAAAGTTAAATATATAATCAGAAAAAAGTTGACGCCAAAATAAGATAACTACAATAATATACTATAAAATCTGGTGAGAAACTAAAATATTCATTAGCTGAATTCTTAAATAAATTCTTCATCCATACATAAGTTTGCCTTCTTTTTTGGCTAGAAAAAATAAGGATTAGGTCCAATCTCGTCTTACTCATAGCAGCTATCATCAATTCTTTTGGTGAATATAATAATACAATCACTTTGCAATTTTAAATTTATTTTCTTAAGTTATACGCAAATCAGAATGTTTGAAAATTCAATCATCATCAAATCTCAATTGCCATTTTCTTTAAAATGTTCTTTCAGTAGTTCGAAAATGCGTGCGACTTTAATCTGATATTCCTTTGAGAGAATATATGTGTTAAAAAAAAATAGAATTGAAAAGTGTACTCATTCTCACAAGATGCGTGTTCATATTTTTTATTGTTAAAGCCAAAGGAGCTTTAACAAAAGAGAATCCAAAGTCGCTAAATGTTAGTTGTCGACTTTTTGACCTTTAAGTTTTAAAGCACTATGCAAAAATATGAGATAGTACAATAACCAAGCGCGAAATGTGAGTTTAGTACAGCACTAATCGCCAACAGTGAGATAAATGTATTATCAAGCGTGAAGCGCGAGATTCAACAAATGCACGCTTTGGGAGCGCTTAAACTTGCGAGCCCAACTCAACAACAAACAAGAATTCTTAACAAAAAGGAATAAATAATATTTACAACAAAAGTGTTTTAAAATATTTCTGCTAAGGAAAAACCCGAGAGCTACTCATACCCGCTCAGAAAACTTGTCGCGGATATAAAGACACTGTGATAAATGCAGTTTTCTGCTATGGATATCCAACTCCTTACCATCCTGGTTGTGCTCAACGCGCAACGCCTCTTGACGCAATATCCTATGCTAAATGTTGCTGTCCAAGATCTCACACTCCAACTTCGCTAGAAGCATCTTCTGCACCTATAACTGTTGAGGACATCGTAAGCATTTTGAATAGTGGCTTTGCATCTATGAAGCATAAACTTGAAATGGTCACAACTTCCATAAAATCGCTTTCCGAGAAATTCGACAAGCTTTCTTTGGAAATTTACAATGCAATTTTCCGAATTGACGACACAGAAAAGCGAGTTGTAGACCCTACTGCCAGGATGGATGCTGCTGAAGGTACGATTAACAAATTAAAGTCTGTCAATGCCTGCCACCCATTCACTGACATCAAGTGAAAAAATGACACCAGATGCAACTAAGAGGTTTTTATTAATTCCGAACGAAGAGACATCTGTACACATCAGTGGTCAGACTCACAATCAATCAGAGAAGAGCAGCAGCGGTACTGACATCAAGTCAATGTCTCTCTAAAATGGAGCAGACATTCTTCAGAAAAAATAATCTCATAATCATTGGCCTTCCTGACAAGAGCAGCGACGATGGGTCTAACAGCAAAAAAGTCAGTATGTCCACAGTTTCTGAGGTTTTTTTCTAGAATAGTTCCAAATATCATGCTAATTAATAAGCGTTCTTAAAGACTTGGTATTTTCTCGCAGATGCAATCAAGGCCTCTTCCGATAAAGCTGACATGTGTCTCTTTAAAAGCAGCGCATGCGCTAAGTAAGGTTGACGCTAACAGGCGATAAAGACTATACTATATACTAATCACTATATAATCTGACGAAGAACTACAATGTTCATTAGTTCAATTTTTATTAATTTAAATTTTTTTATTAAATTTCATTATTAAGTTCAATTTGTATTCATTTGTTCGATTCAATTGTCCATCTCAATTGCTATTTAATTCAAAAATTATTTCAGGACGTCCAAAATGCGTAATCAATATGGCGGGTGTCCATCCTGCAAACGTATGCTCTTCTATAATACATACTTTGAAATTTATCTCTAATGAATTTTTTTCTATTATAGCACTTTGTTCGTTTTTAAAACATACTGATTCTACTTTATAATAAATAAATATCCTCTTATTATTATTATTACTATGTTTAAGACGTGTTTTAAGAAATTGTTTAAAATAATTCATCAATAAAAAATTATGAAAGGGTTTCTCTTGGCTTCCTTAACGAGAAATCAGGCAATGACTACGGAGAAACTGGAATTTAGATTCAATAGTTTATTTTATTTAAAAGGAATCTGTTATATCATCAGAGATGGTACTTTGCCAACCGTAGACAACCCCCCAAAACATGAAGGCAGAAAATCTACACAATATCGATCAAGTTAAGAATCTTCAATAACAGAAAATGCTTAACGTCTAATCAAACTAGATGGAAAATAATATTTCAAAATAAAATTAAAATTATTTCTTGCAAAAAAGATCCTACTCTTTCTTACAGAAGTTTTGTGGTTCGATTCCCAATGGAGTGAAGAAAGAGTAGGATCTTTTTACAAGAAATAATTTTAATTTGAAATATTATCATGGAAATGAAGAAATTCACTAAATGCAGGAAATTCGCAGAATTCATCGAATTCACGGAATTCATAGAATTAAACAAGTTGATGGAATTAAAGAAATTCGCGAAATTTAGGGAATACATGATGTTCACGGAATTAATGGAATTCACCAAATTAATGAAATTCACGGAATATCTGGAATTCACCGAATTAATGTAATTCACGGAATTTACGGAATTCACGGAATTCGTGGAAATCAAGAAATCCATGAAATTTTAAGAAATTCGCAGAATTCATGGAATTCACAGAATTCAGAGAATTAAATTAATTATTGAATTTGCAAAATACAGAAAATTTATGGAATTCACGGAACTTATGTAATTCACGGAATTTACGGAATTCACGGAATTCGTGGAAATAAAAAAATCCATGAAATTTTAAGAAATTCGCAGAATTCATGGAATTCACAGAATTCAGAGAATTAAATTAATTGATGAAACTGCAAAATACAGAAAATTTATGGAATTCACGAAATTTATGGAATTCGTGATATTCACGGAATTAATGAAATTCAAGGAATTTAAGAAAATTCGCAGAATTCATTGAATAAATTTCCTGATTTCATTAAATTTTATGAATTCATTGAATTTCATGAATTCTTTGAATTTCATGAATTCTTTGAATTTCATTAATTCTTTGAATTTCATGAATTCTTTGAATTTCATGAATTCTAGGAATTTCTTGAATTTTCTGAACTCCATGAATTCTGCGCATTCCGCGATCCCACGATTATTATGAATAACTTAGATTCCGTAAATTTCTTAAATTTCGTGAATTCGGTGACTGTCATGAATCTTCGAAATTCTGAGAATCTCGAGAATTCCATTAACTCAATGAATTCTATAGATTCCTTGTATTCCATATCTGCCGATTCCGCGGATTTTGTGAGTTTCAAAAATTCCGTAAAATCCATGGGTTTCCTAAATTGCTAAAATTCTTTGAATGTCATGCATTCTTTGAATCTCGTGAATTCCTTGAGTTCTGTGAATTCCATAAATTCTTTAAAATAACGTAGATTCCTTAAATCCCATGAATTCCGTGAATTCCTTTAATTCCATGCATTCCGTGAATTTTCCAAATCCTGCGAATTTAATGAATTCCGTGCATTTTTGGAATTCCGCGAATGTCATGAGTTTGATTAATTCCATGAATTACATGAAATCCGTTAATTCCGGGCGTTAAATGAATTCCGCAATTTCTGTGAATACCAGGAATTCCGTAAATTTCATGGATATGAACGTTATATCCTGTAAATTAACAAAAATTTTGACTTTGTCAGAAAATTTCTTTCTTTTCCTAGAAGAAGTATTCTAAAAATGATTTACATTTTTTTTTAATTTTTCGCTCAAACAGGTGGGGACAAACCTTTGGTTCTTAATCAGAAATTTTTTTTTTTTAATTTTTATGTTTTGTAAAACTTAAGAGTTGTATATAATCATTTAGAAGCTTTGAAAAATTTACCGAGAGTAACTTCGGAAATGACGGGGAATTCATAAATAACCAGTGGCCACAAAATTTTGCGACGTCTTTACGACATCGTTACGACATCTTTACGACAACTTTACGACACCCTATGTCCATGTCGTTTCGGTGTCTTTGCGATATCGTAAAGACATCGTCATATCATACGACTCAATTACGATATCGTAAAGATACCTTAACGACATGGACATAGGACGTCGTAAAGTTGTCGTAAATATGTCGTAACGATGTCGTAAAGACGACGCCAAATTTTGTGCCCAATGGGTATTCATCGAGTACAAACTACAGGAATATTTTATTCAAACAAAGGTTTCAACGTAAAAGCGAAAAGTTATATAAATTTTGATATCAGTTTTAAAGAATTTAGTAGTTACATATTTTTCTTATTACTTAGTGTAATTGAATGTCAATACCTAAGCAGGCCAAGGTTGAGGATTTTTATCAATCAGATAACGACTATATGCTACACGATATAATCTAAGAAAAAAACTAGAATATTCATTAGTTAAATTTTGTTTATTAAACTCTGCACATTAATTAGATTTTTTTGTAGATAGAAAATATGAGGATTGTGTCTACTTGTGTCTTATTCTTGTCAATTAACCTTACTTCTATTGGTGAATATAATAATATAATATATCTACAATTTCAGGTACATTTTTTAAGCTTTACTTATTAAAATAAGAATTTGCACGATTTATCCTCATCCCATCTGAATTTTCGAGTTCCTTTGAACTTTATTTGAATTATTCCGAAATTATTAACACTTTGATCTCAAATTTTGCGTGTGTGTACCATATGTGCACGTGCACATTTGGTGCACTACTAATAATTTTGCGTGTGTGTACCATATGCGCACGTGCACATTTGGTACACTACTAATAGTAATCGAAACATGATGTAAGATGAAATAAGGGTAGTGGTTTACTGACCTCTCACTGTTTTTAAAGATGAAGGAACTGAAAAATCTTGCTTAAGTAAAAGTATAA
The DNA here is from genome assembly GCF_010883055.1 of Belonocnema kinseyi. Classification (NCBI taxonomy): domain Eukaryota; kingdom Metazoa; phylum Arthropoda; class Insecta; order Hymenoptera; family Cynipidae; genus Belonocnema; species Belonocnema kinseyi. The sequence goes on from NC_046665.1 coordinate 127,928,576, forward strand.
CTAATATGATGAATAATCAACGGTGAATAAGAATTGTTGGTAAAGCAGCAAAACATTCATCAATCAGATTAAATGTCAACAAACAAGTGTAATTTTCAACCAACACGATTTATTTTCTACCAAAAAGATTAATTTTCTGTAAGACTGTTAAACTTTGAAATGCAAAAAATAGGATATAGTATATCGAGATTTCGCATTCGATTCTATTCATCTCCCAGGTTGTCTCGGGGATATCCGAGTGATAACCCGTCAGATAAGGAAGAATATAACATGGAATATCAAAACTGTATGAAACATATGAAAATATATATAATTAGAAAAAATAAACTTTTTAATTTTATGTTTAAAAGTTACTTTTTTATTTGAAAATATAGGCATTTTTATGAAAATTCATCTTTTTCAGGAGAAAATTAATCTTGTTGGTTGAAAATTCAGCTTTTTGGTATATAATCTATTTCTTTGCTTGAAAATTTAATTCCTTTGTTAAAAATTCGTTCAATGAGGTTTTTTGTAGAAAAATTCACTTTTTTGGTTAGAAATTCAACTTTTTATTTAAAAATTCAATATTTTGGTTAAAAATTTATTTTTTTTCAGTAAAAGATTCGTCATTTTCGTGAAAAACTTATTTCTGTGACTGAAAATTGATTTACTTTGTTGAAAATTCGTTTTTTCGGAAGAAAAAATCCTGGAAGTGGGAAATTTATCTTTTTGTTTAAAAATAATACAATTTTGTTGAAAATTCATTTTTACGGGAAAAGATTCACAATTTTCCTTGAAGATTTATGATTGTATTAGATTTTTTTTATTTTGATTTTTTACATTCTCATCAGAGAGCGTATTAGATTTGTGTAAAATTTGATCCCCCCTCCCCCAGTTTTTGTGAAATGTCCACGTTCTGAGACCCCCTAAATCCGAAAAACAGGTTTTTACGAATGTGTCTGTATCTCTGTGTGTTCCGTGCCTGCCTGCCTATGTATGTAGATTTGTAGTTTGTTAGCACGATGACTTTCGAAAGAATTGACAGATTGGATTGGCCTCTGGTATACCATTCTGTATAAAAATTCAAAAGGTGAGCGTATTTACAAAATTTTTTAGAACTCTTTTTTCAAAATTCTAATTTTTCTATACGGATTTCACTATTTCACATTTGGTGTAAAATATCAATATTACGGTTTTAGTTGAAAAGTCCACTTTCTTGATTGAAAAAGAATATTTTTGAATGAAGATTCATGATTTTAGTAGAAAATTAATTTTCTTATTTAAAAACAAATTTTCCTAACTGAAAATTTTACTTTTTCTTTTGGTTGATAATTGATATTTTTTAGTTAAAAATTTATGTATTTTGTTGAAAAATCGTCATTTTGAGTTTAAAAAATAATATTCTTGGTTCAAAAATGACCTATTTGTTTCAAAGTAATTTTTCCATTAAAAATTTATCATTATAAATGATATTTTAATTGTTTGTCAAAATATTGATCTTATTTGTTTAAAAAATGTTGTTTGGTTGAAAATATTAATTCTTTCAAATGAAGATTCAATTACTCGATTTTTATTTGAAAAAGTATCAAACTTTTGCGGGCTTCATAATAACTTCTGGTTCCAGACTAATCGCGATGCGCAGTGGCAAGTCTGTGTGAGCCTGTATGAGTGAGGATCTCTAACCATCTCAAGCGCTTTGGTGGGGGACAGCATGTTCACCCTGGCTCGCGCACTCCACACATTCTCACACGTACATACAATTTAAAGCCTGTGATTTCCCCAAAATATGCCCCAAATCCCAAAAATTTTCGGGGACTTTTGTGCTTAATTTTACCCTCCCTACGTCTCCTTAAAAGGAACAAGAATTCTCGTAAGACACCCTATATCGGACGTTTCTAGGAAATGAAAATATTCTAAGCTGAATGATAAAAATTTTATACATTATACTGGTTGACGAACTGGGAGATGAATGATAATTTTGAAATAAAATAGTTCAATAAAACATTTCTTTGGCGCTTCGCGCTCGATGGTCCATTTACCTCGCGCTGCGCGCTCGGTCTTTGTGTTTCTCCCACATTTTCGCGCGGCTCTTTTAAAATAAATGGTCAACAAATCCAGCACTGTAAGTTAGTCATTGTAAATTCTCTTTTGTTAAAGCTCCTTGGGCACTCTCATAATTTTTTTAATAAAAAAAGCCATTAGGATACATAGTTCGTCTTTTTAAACTGACGAACTTTACCTTTAGTTTTCGACACTAGAAGAGTGTTCCAAAGGCCAAGCTATTAGATTAATTTTTTTAAAAGGTATCGTACTCACGGACAGACAGATATACTTTCAGACATATACATACTGACACACAGAGAGACACGTTTGTAAAAACATGTTTTGCGAATTTAGAGAGTTTCAGAACGTAGACATTTAACTAAAATGGAGGGGGGGGGGCGGGGCTACAGTCTTACAAAAATTTTAATAATACTTTCTCTGATGAGAATTTAAAAATGAAGAGACAATGCTCGATGAAAAATATATTAGCTGATATTTCAACTATGAAAAGATTTTAGTATTACGGGCACGTCATACTTAGAAAATGAACAATTTTAACAATGTTCGGTTCCCCCGGCTTTTTTCCTACAATAATAAAGATTTTGTTTTAAAATTTTGGGCAATGGTTGCGAACATGATAACGGACGTCCACGAATTCTTCGTTTGAGGAATAATTTTAAAAAATTAATTTTGCTAAATTTGATTAGTGTTTGTGTATTTAGGGGTTATGTGTGTTATAATTCTCTCTAGGTTTACTTACAAACTACACAATATTCTTGGCCGTAAACTTGGAAAAAGCAAAAGACCTAGTAAATAATGTTTCGGAACTAACCTTGCTTGTAGAGAATTAAAAAACTTAATTTTATCGATAATTTATTATTAGCTACTGACAGCATCGGTACGACAGATACCTACATTATGGGGATAGCATAGTTAAAAACTTATCTTAACCTCAAAATAGTGCACATGTATAAAATTTTTATTTAGCTGAATAAATTTTTTTGTTATTATCGCTCAAAAAAAGAGTTCTGGGATGTCCGTTATTCTATTCTCTAACAAATATTTTATTTATTTCTGTACCTCAGTCTGGGGCTGTTTATTTAGATATTGCCAAATAAAGTACAAATCTTATTTTTAATGATTACTTTAATATTTGTTCCTCATTTTGTAGTAAATTTAATATTTAGCCGGCTTGAAAAATGTATATCATTTCAATAAATGTTGTGTTATTACCATTTATAATATGCATTAGTATTGGAATAGAAGTGTTTTTATAGTCTTATTTTTATCATTGAAAACAATGCGCATTCTATAGAAATAAAAATTATTATGAAACATTTATTGTAACTTGTCTCGTTTTTTTATTAATATAATTTGTTTAGAATATAATATTCGTTATATAAATAGTAATAAATAAATAATATAATAATAAATAAATATTTGATATTTAATATTTGTTTAGAATAATTTGTTTATATTTAATGTAGATGTGATTTTGGTGAAAAATGTTGCAAAATAAAATGTTATTGTACCTTCTGTCCTTTCTTCAAAAAGTTTATATATTGACTTTGAATATATTATTATAATCAGAATTTATAAAAAAACTTGTAGATGTTTTTTGCATTATTTTCATCTCTTGTGTCGCTTTTCCAAACATTTTTTTTTTTAATTTTTAATCTTATCTTTTACGACTAAAACAAAATCTACCCTTCCTATCTAAAAATAGTTAATAACAAATTTAAAGATCTTTTTTGCATAAACAACTTTTGTTTGTTCATTTCAGTTCGTACCCTGTGTCGTTTTTTAACCAATTGAATTTTTTTATTTTCAATGTTATTTTGTACGGTTAAAAGAAAAACTTCGTGTTCTATCACAAATAATTCATAAATAATTTGAATATGTTTTCGCTATTTTTTGGAAGAGCAATTTTTTTCTGTTCATTTTTCTCATAGCTTGTGTCGTTTGTCCAAAACTTTAAGTTTTTTATTTTCAATGTTGTTTTTATAACTGAAAAGTCCTATTGAAAAGTGATTGATGACAAATTTGTAGATATTTTCAGGGCGCGCAATTTTAGTTAATTCATTTTTATCGTGTCTTGCATAGTTTGCCAGCAACATGGAATTTTAAATTTTAAATTGTTTGTGTATAATAAAAATTCGAATTTTCAACTTTTAGACAAAAAAATAAAAAATTTGTCATGATAATCTTGTAGGTCTATCAAAAATCAACGTTTTTCCTTACTTGACTTTGTTTCATGTCATGCTTTTTTAGCTTAAAATGTTCATTTTATTTATTTATTTTCTGAAAATGCTATAACTCTGATAATTTACTTTTTATCCTAAACAGTCATTAAGATCAATCAAGGATCAGTCAAGGCTACAGACAGGCAGGCAGACACATTTGTGAAAATCGATTTTTCTGACTCATGAGGTTTAAAAACGTGGAGATTTGATGAAAATGAACAAAGTGACTTTACACGAAACCAGTACCTTCTTATTAGGATGAGAATGTAAAGCAATAAAAAAATGTTAAAATAACAAAGCAATAAAAGGGACAGAGGTAGAAATGAGCTCTAATACAAGTCAGCTAAATTGAAATTTAAAAAATTTAAATTAGATTAAATTCAACTTTGAAATCCTTTTTAACGTCCAATAAGCAAAATGAGTGTCTAGAATTCCTGACATTAAAATGATTCAGAAGCATTCAGGCGAAAAAACGAGTAAAAGGGCAAGAAAGAAGGGGAACTATAACAAATTCCTTAAAAATGGGAAAAGAGGGAAATCACTTGAATCACTTGTTTACATTGAATGAAGCACATTTCACAAAATTGTTAATAATATAATTAATATTATATATATTTTTTTTTCTTGTTCCAGAGTTAAGCTCACAGTCCGAGCGTTCGCCTAATGACGAGTCCATTCTTGGTGTTCCTCGTGGCAGAACTTCAGACACCCTTGATTTGAACCTTTCTCTTGCCATGCCTCATTCTTCGGATTCTGTTGTCAGGTCTTCTCCTCCTGCCGAGCCTTCTCTTCGTGCCAGGTCCAGGTCCCCTCCTTCGACTCCTGGTTCTTCGCGCCTAAGTAGACTTTCATTTGAGGGACTTCAATGTGTTCGGCTAATTCCTTACATGAATCCGAACCGGCGATTCGAAATTCGAAGATACACTTTTCCTCGCGATGCACAAATTCATGTAAGAGTAAGTTATCGGACCCATGGACCCATGCCAACCGGAAGGCAAGCTGTATTATCAACGTCCAATGGTGAAATCTTTGCAATAATAGAGCGAAATTATACAGTTCTCCGTGGGATATATAGAGCAGCAATTATATCTGAAAAACGGGTAAAAATAAACATGTACAACAGCAAGGTTGAAGAAATGAATACTGAAGAAATTGAGGAATCTCCCTTAGGGAAAAATAATCCAATTTCAAAGAATTTTAAAACAATAATAGTGGACAACCTTCTCTAACAACATTATTCTGTTTTTAATTAATTGAAAGGCTAGAATATGTTATTATTTTTTATTATAAGTAGGATCAGAATATTAAAGTTACTGGTATTTAAAGTCAAGCATCCTGTAGCTTTCTAGATATTTATCCCGCTCAACGGGTAGCGTTGGCTTCTGGGGATTTTTCTAACAAGATTTGATTTTAAATATTAAAATGACATCACGGTTGTTCCAAATTTTATTTAAAAATTCGTTCAGTTTTCCCTAAACAAGTTTTCATTTTCCCAACCGTTAATATTCAAAGGCCAGCATATGTTACGTTCTGGGAGGAAACGGCGCTTAGGGTTAAAAAAATAGATCTTCAGATTTCAAATTTTGTTTTGTAGGGATTGGTGGCGATTATTCACTCAATTCACACTAAATTTGAACAATATCGTCTATTAAATCGATCACATATTACTTGCAAAAAAACCTAAGTCTCATATTTGGTCAATAAATAAAAGTAAATAATATTTTAAACAACGTTAATCAACAAATGCACTATTTGGCTATTTATGGAGGTACAAACTTGATTTTTTCGATGCAATCAACTGGAAATAGCTCATTTCTAAATTTGTAAGAACATCTTGAGGTCAATAAACAACTTTTTGTTTGTTTGTTTAATAAAATGTTAAGAACACATTTTTTAACTTTTTCTGATAGTTCCATAACGACGCACTATTTTTATTTTTATAAAAATGCTGTAAACAATTTTTCTCGGCTAATGCATTTGTAAACTAAGATTTTTTTTCTTCTGGAATATAATTTAAATTGCTTAGCAATAAACTCTTGCCATAAGTTGGTAAAAATTAATGATTTATTTGAGAAGCCTAATTGCTGCTTGACTTTCGTTTTCGATTAACGGAATTGATTGCTTTATTTTTAAAATAGTCTACTACGATAGAATAATCAAAATCAGGACTAAGAAAATAATCAGACTTAATACTATTAGGTAGTATTTTGAAGAAATGCTCTCTCATTACACCAAACAAACAAGTGTAACTGCTAGAAATCGCAAAATAATGCATTTGTTAATTAAGTTTGGTTAAACAATTATCAGATGTTAATTGCTAAATAACTGGCTCTTAATTCCGTGAAAAAAAGGAATCTTTTTTATAAATACATAAAATGATAAAAACTTGGTTGAACAATTGTTTTTCACAATAAAAACTCATTGGCTAAGAACATTGTAAAATGTTGTCCTGAACCATCAGTGAAATATAAGATTTTCTTTTATCTGAAAGGGGCTTTCAAGTAATATACTATTATGTTCTGATACTCTTGAAAAGCCACCGTATCATGAGCTAAGTTATCAGATATTATTGCGATACTTACGTGCTTGAGCTCTCCAACTTTTTTATAATAAATCACCACAGTGAATATTGTAGCTTGGTCGTTATTCCAGTAAAATAATTGCGTTGCATTTTGAATTACAGAGGCGAAATTCTCAGCGAAGTCGAAGGAAATAAAGAACTCTACGAGCAATAAATATTCCTTCTGGTTTTTGAAAAAAGATAATTGCTCCTTTGAAATAAAGTTATGAGTTTTTAATTTCAACAGCCTTTCACAGAAATCACCCCCGAATTTATTAGCATCCATTATCAGAGTCTTCAAATTACATATGTCAGTCTGTAACCAAATTTCAAATCTCACCTAATAATAAAATGTACATAAAAGCTTTTGTGATATTATCTTTTAAGTTTGCAGTACCTGCACAGTTTTCACACTCTCCTAAATGACAGGAACTTGAAAAGTTAGGACATACAATAGCATCCAGATAATCGTGATAATTTGTCAGCATCATGTCAACGAGGTCAGACTTTTGTGATTTTTGAAATACTGATCTTCAGGTCTACATGAGTTTCAGGAATCAATGCTTTTCCTCTTTTAAGATTCGGAAGCGTAAGAATTTCATGGGCTGAAACTAATTTTTTTTACATTTCTTGCTTTTCGCTTGAATGTATGGAACACCTGTATCAGTATCCTTCATCCACAAGATTTTAGCACGCGCGAGAGAAGTTGAAATTGTTCCCAAAGATCTTTAGAGGCATTGCATTTTTTGATAATTTGATCAAGTACTTCGACTCTAGCTTTATGATATTTTTGTTCACACTGCAGCTTGGCGTCAAAGACATCAAAATCCTTTTTCCTGTTATAAAAGTGATCTCGGTCATCGTCAGAAATCATTTCAAGATCCTCAATATCTACCTTGTCTCTACCTCCTTCTGGTAGCATAGGGAATTTCAAACGCAAGTCGTGGGAAGCACATGTGGAGTTTAAGATTAGTTGCTTCATGCCACACTTTTTTTAATTAATTAATACATCTATTCTTTCAAATTTCAATCACTTTTTCAGAGGACATCGTGCAAAAGTACTGTTTTCAAATTGAAAAAGAGATATTTTCATATGCATTAATTCTGGTAGCATATAGTATCATAATATTACTTAAATTAAAAAACTGGCACTAAAGCGTTGCACAAAGATCCGCGGCGTGAGCGCACTAGGGGAGAACGCGCGCCACCCGTCCCATCATAGAAAAAAGTCTCGGCTTTCTTTTTAAACTATTTTGAAGAAAAATAAAGTGTAGAAATTTGAAAAAAGTAAATTTATTTTTGATTTTTAAAAATTAGGGTCAAAGTTGGACTTTTTTCAAAAGACCAGAAAGTTTGTTAAAAATCTATCAAAAACTTTTGAAGTGAAAATTTGTTAAATGCCATAGGAAAAAAATACAAATTTTTGAAAGTAAGGCTTTGCTTGAAAACCCCAAAAATTGTACCCCTTCCACTCAGATAAATAATTTTTTCAATTAATTAATTTTTGGTTTTATCCTAATTTCTAGAAATTTTGAAAATACAAAATAAATCATTTTTTTACAAATTACATAATATTTTTATGAAAATTTACAATTCTATAAATGACAAAGAATTACATTTCAATCAGAAAATACGATTATTTTTTATCATGTTTGGGAATAAATTGTTTAAATAATTGAAAATTGTTAAATGATTTGTTTCAATTCCAAGCAGTTACTGTTTTTCATAATTCGAAAAAATATCGTATGTGGTGCTATTCAATGAAGTTTCTTTTCCAAAACATCTTTCAGAACCGGCACATTCTGACTCACTAAGAGATCAATCTCTTGAGGACAGCAAAGTTGTTTAACTCTTTGGATTCAGCTCTTTAGAAATTTAAAATCTATAGATATTAAGTAAGTCCGATCTTTCCAGTCTTTCGATCCTCTGCTGATCCTATTTCTACCGGAGTGGGGGCAGAGTTTCATCAGTAAAGACTTACTCTTCTCGGGATTCGTTCTAGTTATCTACGTGTCTGCTTGAATCTTCCCCCAATTGGCTGCAAATGAATGACTCCAACTCGAGGGATTGGATGACGCCGTTTTCAAACTACAGTTCTCCCACAGAATATAGCTCCTAAACTCAGAGTGGGGGTCACTCGACGGGTGACTATTTCACTCACTGAAACTAAGTAGGTGGAAGTGAGTGAACAGTGGAATTGGCGGGAAGAAGTGGCGGGAATCGCAAGTTTAGTAGCAGACTAAAGTTTAGTATCTTCATCTTCATCATCTAAATTTTAGTATCTTCATCACTTTCCACTATTATTGAACACATCACTGTTTGTCATAACAATGGCCTCGTTACTGGAACGCACCCCAAGATGGGACTTTGTTCTCCCTCTCGTTGATTTATAGGTCCATGCTTCGACTGTTTCTTCAATCGCTTTTTCTGAAAAATTCGCCTGCTAACTTTAAGCTCCCTTCATCGCAACACGTCTCATATTCTTGCAATTTTTTCTTATTTAACCTTTCATGAATAAAATAAAACAATTTCGAATTAAAATTACAAATTTATTTATTTATTTTAAACTCGAAAAATATATAACAGAATCAGACCAAAGAGCTAAGGTTTCACGAAAATAATCAAGTTTTGAACAAAACAATTGGATTTGAAAACAAATATGGTATTTGGAACATGTTAAGATGAGTTTTTAACAAAAAAGAATCATTTTTATTAAAGTACTTAAAGTTTCAATTAAGCAAGTTAAATGTTAGACCAAAAAAGAACAATTTAAGTTTTCAGTAATAATAAATTTGCAACCAAAACAATACATTTTTAACAAAACAGATGTACTCTTAACGTTCCTTGTTTATTTCCGCCCCTATTTACAAGAAGAATTCAGAAAACATTTTTCCCACTATGTCAACAAGAGATGTCGCAGACCTAGATGATCTCAAAATGAAGAAAGCAAGA
>NC_046665.1:127938452-127948111 GCF_010883055.1 Belonocnema kinseyi
CTTCTATAGCCCTTCCGAAAATTGGCGCCGCGCCACAGGTAGGTGTCAACCCCAAAAATAGCGCTATAGTAGAGTTTCACTGTATATCTATACCTTTACGTACTTTTTTTCCGCTATACGCAAATCACAGTCTATCCAATTTATTTCTCATTCCATCTCAACTGTCACTTTCTTTCAAACATTACTTTATTTGGCTTGAAATTAGTACGTGTCCCGTTAATGCGGAATTCGTACCATAAGTGCGTGCGCATATACAGTACACTATGAACGGTAATTCAAAACTTATTTAAGATGATTTGAGGATGGAGTGGTTTATAATTATGTTACGAATTTTAACGAAAAGGGGACTAGACAACCTTACTTTAGAAGTTTTACTACCAAAAATTTAAAAGATATTACAACTTAGAAGAAAGTTGAGTAGAAATTCGATCTGTTAGACAAAACACAAATTTTCTCTTGAATAAAATGTATGATTAATTGCCTTATAAGCTGTGTAATAATTAGTGAGCGCATCTTGGCAATCTGGCGCTGAGAAGCCCCGTTAGACCAACGTAAGTAAGTTTGATTAATTCAGTTTGGATTGAAGCGAAAACTAACCGAAAATTCTGAAAAGAAGAAAATAAGTAAAATAGTGTGAAGTCTGTATCCAGATGATTTTATTGTAAACTAAAAGCAATAATTATCATTTTATCAACAACAGACTACGACGATTTTTGAGAATCACACAGATCACTCACTCGTTTATATAGACACGCTGGTTTTCTCAAGCGACAAGGCTATCATCACACACTCAAACTGAGATATCACGTGACTTCAAACATTCATTTAAATAATAAGGAAACCGGAATAGCTTTGAAATAGACAATGTCGATAAATTTAATAATTTTCAATCGCAGAAAATCTCATAAAGACGAAGCATTAGAACTTTAAACATGCATGTTGTACATTTGAGCTGACAGTTCAAGCATTGACATTGACATTCTCCTGTCACTCCGAGGGGCTATTCACTGAAAATTCTTAGATTTCTGTGCTACAAATCTTAGGAAAACACTTTCAGGAAGTCTTGGAACTTTTAGAGATCTGGGAAAACTTTCGCCAAGCGTGGATCATACACAACTCGAAGCGTTCAACGTTCGTGATGTACACGGTGCCTCGGTGAGTTTTGGAAATCTGGGCACTCTCAGAAATCTTAAAGAAATCTTAGCACTCTCTACGCGAATTCGGTTAGGACTGCCACCATTCATAGTTTTAAGATTTTTAGAATTCTCAGTGAGTACCCTCTCGTGCCAATCCTCCTCTTCTTGTCAGATTCAGGGCCTCCCTTTCTTTGGCTCTTGTTTGCACTTATGTAAACTTAAAATTGAAAAAGTTACATATGTTCGGTTTATTTCCAGCACGACTTTGATTCGGCGATTCGAAATTCGAATATACATTTTTCCTCGTGATGTGTTTTGGTGAATAAAATGCGCTAACTCGAAAACTTGCAGATCAGCTCGATCATTAATCATAGTTCATCGTTAATCATTTTCTTGGAGTGCTGTGTACGACGAATTAACCTCTCTCAAGATAAAGTTATTTATACCTTACCCACTTATGAATTACCCTGAATGGCATTACCCTTACCTTAGAACAAGAAACCGAAAAAGCTTTTTTCAAATGTAAGAGAATTGAGCTTACAGTTCGACCTTTCACCTAATAGCGATTCTCATCCTGCTGTTCCTCGGGTCAGACCTACTGATTCCCTTGATTTGAGTCTTTTTCTTGCCATACCTAATTCTTCAGGCTCTCCTGTCAGGTCCTTTTCTCCTGCTAAAACTTTTCTTCGTTCCAGGTCCAAGTCCAGGTCCAGGTTCAGGTCCACGTCCAGGTTTCCTGCTGGAACTCTTGGTTATTCGCCCCTGAGTCAAATTTCATCCAAAGGCTTGAAACTTCCAAAAGGCTTGTGTTCGGCTTATGCCTCACGCGAATCCGAACTGGCAGTTTAAAATTCGAATATACGCTTTTCTTCGCAATGCGCGACTTCAAGTTAGAGAAAGGTATTGGAATCATAGACTCATTCCACTAACAACTCAGTCTTGTGCTACCTGCCCATGAATCGAGTCGGTAGTTCGAACTTTCCGCACCTCAAAACCTCTTAATCCAAACAACGACGCATCCTCGCCTTAGGACGATCCCCTGGACCATTTTCGTTATCAGCTGCTTCCGGTGTCTTGGCTTAATTACCCGGATACCACATCATCCGCTTCTCGACACTACAAATTTCTACAGCTTTTCCTTTAATTTGTGACTACCTCACAAATTTGGCGCCCTCCAAAAAAAAACCCACAATCTCTCCAAAATCCTATATCGAGAAAAAAAATATGGCTGGGTCAAAACAAGGGAGAATTTAAGAACGTCGTAAAAATTTTATTCAGAAAAGAGGAACTGACACAACAAGAGGAGAAGAGTATAGAAAATGATACGAAAGACGAGGAGAAACAAATCAATGAGGAGAAAGAAGATGATTTCTATATACAAATAGATATAACCGATGAAGAAGACGGTTTCACGTTTGACATGGAATTAGGAAGGTGCGAGGCAATTCTTAAAAAATAAACCATGTCCCAAAAAAGAGGGGGGGGGAGGTTATAACAAAGTTATAATCACCTCACAATAATACGACCCTATGAACCCAGGACTAGTAGTGGGGAGAACAACACTTCCTAGTCCTAATACACAAAACCTGGGCGCCAAGAACTCAGTCTTGTGCCACCTGCCCACGGATCGAATCGGAAGTTCGAACTTTTTGCACCTCAAGCCCTCGTTATCCCAACAATGGCGCATCCTTGTCTCAAGACAATTCCCTGGACGAATTTCACTATCAGCTGCTTCCGGTGTCTTGGCTTCATCGCCCGGATACTACCAACACTCCCCCACGTTATAGCCCCCCCACGATAGCCCGGTTCAGGCTATCAATAATCTAGCTTTCGAAAATAACCCCTGGGAGTTAGAAAATAAAACCTTTTTATATTTATTTGAGCTATCCTTTTTGACTTCACCCGCTTCTCGACACTTCAAATCTCTACACCTTTCCCTTTAATTTGAGATCTCCCTCACAAGGTAGGCCGTTAGGGTATAGCGTTTAAACGCACTACTCCTGTTTTGTCACTTCTTATTGAACACCGCTAAACCCCCTCCCCCCTTCCCACGCTCATCACATCCATACCCACCGCGCGGAGTCAATTTTCGGATTGATATAATTCTGAATTCGAATATCAATTTTTTGACATGAAACAGACATTTTTTAAAAGAATTTTCATTTTGATTGGGAAGAATGAAATTTAAACAAATCTGTACTAAAATACAGTGTCATGATTTTCTATTTAAACTGCCCTATTCTGAATCAGAAATCGTAGAAGTTTTTTAAAACGTTTGGAATTCTTCAAAAGTTATTTGAAATCATTCCCGTCTTGTGCTAGATAATATATATAAATTTCCAATGTAAACGACGTTTTGCTTTTTTACGTGAATTGGTATTACAATTGCGATATCAGTTTGAAAGAAATTATGAGTTACATTTTTTTCCTTGAAAGTTACTCTAGTAAAGTGTAAATATGTAAGCAGAAATAGTTGAGGCTTATCATCTAAGAGATAAAGAGTGCACGATACACTATATAATCTAAAAAGAACATGAGTATTCATTAGTTAAATTCCTAATTATACTTACAGGATCTACTTCTTACGGATTTTATAGGTATTTTTCAGACACACTCAGCATTAAATTTTGAAAAACTTGACAACTTGACATATTGGACTATATTATTATAAATATTTGTTGTGAATTGGACATTAGTTCACTGTTTTTATGAACTTTTTAATCTGTGTTCTCATTTTCTATTTTATTTTCGTTCTTCATTACATTTACATTTCTTGGACTTGTCCTTATATTTGATTTCCGTATTGCGTAATGTCTAAATTTATGTCTATACCGGTCATCTCATGTTCGTGCTCTCCTTTACTTACACAAGGTCTTGTTGCTCGGTTTCCCCATTTTCTTTTCTCGCCTCGTCAGTCCACGTTCGCCAAGCAACAAATTCTGTTGATTTTATACAGTTTTAATCTATTTATAATAATGACCGCGCTTTTACGGCGTTATTTGATTAATTAAAGTGCTGTGGTTCTAATTGACTTCACCTAAGCACGCATGTCTCCCTACCAAAATTGATCAGTCGTGACGATGTTCAGACGTTTTTTAGTGTTAAAAACAACATTTGTTTCAATAACATTTTTTTACTATAGTGCCTAAGTGTGAGAAACATGATTATTTTTTAATAATTTTTAGTTTTTAACAAACATGGAAAATTCAAACTTTCGGTAAAAAAAATGAATCTGGAATTAAACCAATGAATTTCTAACATACAGCATTTACTTTTAAAGTTTTTTTTGCATACACGTCACAATTTTCACAAAGAATTAAAGAAAAAACATTTTTTAGCGGTATCAGTATGAGATATCACAGCCCTGAATGCTCTTAAAACAGGTTAAATAAGAAGACTTTTCACCAAGAGAGCAGCATAGATTCTTGCAATAAAAATTAATGTGGCTAAAATAAATTAAATTTAAAATGCTTTAACTTTCTAACAGTGCAGGTGAAAGTATTTTGTTATTGATAAAATGCACAAACTGCTAACCACATAATTGAATTTTTAACTGAAAAGATGACTTTTTCGAATTATTTTTCCTCTGACAAGAATGATTTAAAATCAGTATATTTTCTTCTACGTTTGCAGGGAACCATCTAATGTGAAAAATTAAATTATACTTCGACGGCTTGCAAATTATGAGGAAAATCTCCCAGTTGCTAAATGATTGTCAACAAAATATTTAAATGTCCAACAAAAGAGGAGAATTTTTAACAAAAATTATGAATATCAAAGCAAAATTCGACATCAGTACAGTTTAAAATCAAATGTATTTAAACTTTTCGTAATTTTCTTGTACAGTTTCATAAATTATAGTGGAAGCATTATATTCTGTGAAATTCTAATAAACGTTTTAAATTCCTTTTAAATGCCTTCAAACCAAGGTAGAGGGGAAGGGGATGCGGGAGGAGGAGGGGGAGATGGAGAGGGGCACTTTTACTTTTTTTAATATTTTCAAAATAACCTTATAAAATTAGCTTTGCATTTTCGGTTATTTCGCAACATTTTTCATAATTTTGAATCATTTTGAGTCAAGAAAAGTTCTAATTGTTAGAGATTTCACTCTGCTATCTCTTATAGCTGGAAAATATCATTATATTTGTAACAGCTGCAAATTAGAAGTGTAGAGAAACTTCAAACTAGAAGTACAGAGCGTTAGAATAACAATATCAGGTATCTCAGTCAAATAATGTAAATAATCATGTTTGATTGATTATACATTTCTTAAATCAATTGCGAAATAGAAAGCGCGAAAATGTAGATTAATTAGCATTTTGGCCTATTTTGGGCTAGTTTAGGACATTTTGGTTCTGGGATGGGCCCAATTATTGAGAATTATTATATTATTTTTTCGACCCTGCAATTATAAAATAATTCGAAAATTAGTCGGTGTGTAGAGTGCTGAAATCAGTACTAGAAAATTCTGGATTCTAGCTAATTTTATAAGGTTATTTTGCAAATATTAAAAGAAAGTAGAAATGCTCTCTTATAGTGCTATTCATCAAGAAGATTTTAAGCTAAAAATGATTGAGGTCGATTTAAAGTTGAAGATTATGCAGAATTTCTGACAAAAGTTGATTTTTTCCCCTACTGTGGGCCGCATTGCGCGAGTACTTAGTCAAGCATATTGCGCAATAGCTTTATTTCAATTAAGGAAGGTCCTGGCAGCTCTGCTTATCTCTCTATGTCTATCCAATACTTCTTCTCTTTGTTTTCTTTGTCGAATCGTAAAGCATATGGGTTAGTTTCGACAGCTCCACCAATGCAGAAAAAAAATTCAATTCAATTAAATATTATTCAGAAAACTTACAATAAATAATTCTGTTTTAAACCTCGGTATAACATTTCTAATAAAAAGGAATTGATATTTACTGCTCTTTTTCATTAAAATTGTTCCAATAACTCAGAGATGCTTGGCTCAAAGCATCGGAGCCCCACTGCTGGTCCAAAAGAGCTCGTTATCGTGCTTACTTGCTATGTATGTGCATGGAACGGGAATTTTGAAAAAGAATTTTTGATCTCTATTTTGACAAATTAAATTTTAAAGAAAAATCTCTATTTTAAAAACGGAATTATCATTTGTTTTTTAAACTTTTCTATATCAGAAGTCTTTGAACTATTTTTAAATGTTTAGAAATCTTTGACATTTTTTATGGTAAATTTTTTTGTTCTGGGAAATAATTTACGAGATTGTAAAATTTTGTAAACCATTAACTGAAAGAAAACCGGAAATTTAAAAACATTTATCTGATCGATACTATATATAAATTTATCATTTAATCAACTGTTTGCTTTTAAAAGTAATCTAACATTTAAAATGCGTTATCAGTTATGAATAATTTATTACCCGAATATTTTGCTTCAAAATCACTCGCATGAAATGTAAATACCTGTGTGAAATATATTTGATGTGCATTATCCAAGAGATAACGACTACACAATACAGTATAAAATCTGATAGAAAATAGAATATTTATTAGTTGAAATTTTAATTAGAGTTTTCATTGATATATTTATTAGCGTTTCTTATAATTATAAAAAATGAGAATTGTTTCTGCTGTCGTCTTGTGTTTGGCGGCTGTCCTAAATTTTATTGGTGAATATAATAACATATTATATCTATTTATAGTTTTCAGTACATTTTTTCAGCTATACGCAAATGATATTTTTTACGATTTAACTCTCATTTCAATTCTGCTGCTATTTTCTTTAAAACTTTATTTTATTCGATTGGAAACAGGTATGTTTCCTGTTAATGCGGAATTCGTACCATATGTGCGCGCACATATGGTACACTACCAATGGTTGTAAGAAAATCACGTGATTTAGGGTTGAAGAGGTTTATAATTATCTTACTATTTCTTATGAGGAAGGGACTAAACAATCTTACTTTAGAAGTTTTTATAGGGAAGAAAACAAGATCCAAAGATATTACAACTTTTAGAAAAGCCCAGTAGAAGTTCGATCTGTTACACCAAAAGTGAAATTTCTCCTGAAGAAAATGCATAATTCGCTACTACTACAAAATTCTCGTTCACAGTTATATAGTTCCCATGTTACAAATTATGACGAAACTTGTTACCCCATACCTCTAGTAGTGTCATATACTTTCTGAACAGAACTTCTTCTCTTTGAAAAGAAAAATATGCCGGAAGAGAATACACAAGGATAAATTATTCTTTGTTTCTGTTTCCAGAGTTGAGTGTACAGTCCGAGCGATCACCTGATGGCGACTCCGTTGCTGGTGTCTCTCGTGGCAGAACTTCTGATTTTCTTGATTTAACTCTTTCTCTTGCCATGCCGCATTCTTCGAGTTCTACGGTCAGGTCTTGTCCTCCTGCCCAGTCTTCTCTTCGTCCGAGGTCCAGGTCCCCTCATGCAGTTCTTCCTTCGTCGCGCCTAAGTAGACTTTTATTTGAAGAACTTGAATATGTTCGGCTCATTCCCCACAAGAATCGGACCCGGCGTTTCGAAATTCGAAGATACACTTTTCCTTTCGATGCGGAAATTCAAATACGAACAACTAATCGGGCCTATGGACCAATGCCAACCGGAAGACAAACTGTATTATCAACGTCCAATGGGGAAGTCTTCGCAATATTAGAGCGAAATTATACACTTCTTCGTGGAATCTATATGACTAAAGTATTTACTGAAAGGCGGGTGAAAATAAATATGTACAATGGCAAGGTTGAAGATATGAACGCTGAAGAAATGGAGGAATCACCCTTAGGCAAAAGAAATCCAATTTCAAAGAATTTTGAAACAATTCTCAAACGACATTAATTTAAGTTGTATTAATGTTGAAATTAGAATATGTTTTTATTTTTTATTCGAATTAGGATCAAAATATTACAGCTCATTGGTAATACTTTCGTCACAAAATCTCATTTTGAAAATTCCTTGACTTATCCCTGACTTTTATCTATTTAATTCTTCATTTTCACGAACAATTATTATTCAATCCCAACGATCAGGATATTAATTCTTATAATATTTTAATAGCACTTTTCACAAAAAAATTTAATTTTCAACCAATAATTAATTTTTTAACCTAAAAGATGTGTCGTTAGCTAAAATGAAGAATTTTCAAAAAAATGCTTAATGTTCTGAATAGAGAAGATGCATTTTAAACCAAACCTGGAAAATTAAAATTTTCAGTAAAAAGATAATAAATTTGCAACTAAAAAAATGAATTGATGACTAAACAGATTTACTTTTAACGTTTTACGTTGATCCTCACCATAACTTACAAGAATAATGTAAATGAATGACTCAAACTCGAGGGATTGGATAACGCCTCTTTCAAACTGGTCCCTGGTTATAAGTGGAAGAGATGGATACCGGAGATTATCCCCACTCTCCAAGGACCTAAAAATTAACGGGACAGAGAACAAATCTGCGGAACCAGGCAGAGCGTGAGTAAGGGGTATAACACACACCACAAATGCTCACCCTACTTTCTCGGTGGGGGGGGGGGGCATCGGTGATTTGTGTGTTTCGCCAATAAACAATTCAACTTGCTCGTCTAAGGGTGCGTTTCAGGAGACCACCCTGGTGCACTCGGGTGCACTCGGAGCCGTTCCACGATGATAAGTAAGTGTTGGGTGTCACTCGGGTGAACCATTCAGTGATCACTCGGGTGAAGAGTGGGGGTCACTCGACGGGTGACTATTTCACCCACTGAAACTAAGTAGGTGGAAGTGAGTGAACAGTGGAATTGTCGGGAAGAAGTGGCGGGAATCGCAAGTTTAGTAGCAGACTAAAGTTTAGTATCTTCATCTTCATCATCTAAAGTTTAGTATCTTCATCACTTTCCACTATTATTGAACACATCACTGTTTGTAATAACAATGGCCTCGTTACTGGAACGCACCCCAAGATGGGACTTTGTTCTCCCTCTCGTTGATTTATAGATCCATGCTTCGACCGTTTCTTCAATCGCTTTTTCTGAAAAATTCGCCTGCTAACTCTAAGGTCCCTTCATCACGATACGTCTCATATTCTTGCAATTTTTTCTTATTTAACCTTTCATGAATAAAATAAAACAATTTCGAATTAAAATTACAAATTTATTTATTTATTTTAAACTCGAAATATATATAACAAGAGAATCAGACCAAAGAGCTAAAGTTTAACGAAAATAATCAAGTTTTGAATAAAACAATTGGATTTGAAAACAAATATGGAATTTGGAACATGTTAAGATGAGTTTTTAACAAAAAAGAATCATTTTTATTAAAGTACTTAAAGTTTCAATTAAGCAAGTTAAATGTTAGATAAAAAAAGAACAATTTATGTTTTCAGTAATAATAAATTTGCTACCAAAAAAATACATTTTTAACAAAGCAGATGTACTCTTAACGTTCCTTGTTCATTTCCGCCCCTATTTACAAGAAGAATTCAGAAAACATTTTTCCCACTATGTCAACAAGAGATGTCGCAGACCTAGATGATCTCAAAATGAAGAAAGCAAGA
>NC_046665.1:127948211-127951485 GCF_010883055.1 Belonocnema kinseyi
ACGTAAAGGTATAGATATACAGTGAAACTCTACTATAGCGCTATTTTTGGGGTTGACACCTACCTGTGGCGCGGCGCCAATTTTCGGAAGGGCTATAGAAGGGAGGGCTATTTAAGGGTTGCACTGTAATATATTATATATACCTATT
This sequence comes from Belonocnema kinseyi, assembly GCF_010883055.1. Classification (NCBI taxonomy): domain Eukaryota; kingdom Metazoa; phylum Arthropoda; class Insecta; order Hymenoptera; family Cynipidae; genus Belonocnema; species Belonocnema kinseyi. Next base: position 127,948,360 of record NC_046665.1, read on the forward strand.
ACATTGGAGAAAACCACCAAAGAAAAGACGACTGTACAAACAATCATCATTTTTCCTAACTACAGAAAAAGCTAATCAATATAATATTAAACAATTTAAATAAAGTTTGACTGATAAATGTTCTGGTTTCTTATAAGATGATATAGTTCATCACGTAGACGTTATATACTGGATAATTAGGGTCTACTATGTTCTGCTTCGATATTTACATCTCATTAAAATTACTTTTAAGAAAAAAATATCGCTAGTAAATTCGTTAAAACTTATATAGCAATTTCAATATTTGTTTATGTTTAACATCAAAACGCCGAATCTCTTCTTTCCCTGTAAATCGTACACAAGATTAAAATGATCGAACAACTTTTACGTATTTCTGAACAATTCAAAAGACTTCAAGGATGTTTAACTTTCAATAGGGTTATTTTAAAGTAAAATGGTAATTTTGTCTCAAGACACATATTTTTTTTACTTATTATTTACGGTGTTCCTGCTTAAAGAGTCAAAACAATAATTCTGTATCGGAATTTCCTCTTCATCTGGCTAAATTATAGTCGTTTACAGAATTTCTATATCCCAACTCAGAGTTATAAATATTTTGGAAACAATTTTATTTCAAGTGAGAGTTATGGTTCTTTCGAAAATCCCACGTTCTAACTCAGAACTAAAATAACAAATAATATCAAATCACTTAAAATTGGTATATTAGTGTAGTGTCCCTCTCCCTCCCCCTCTGTTGCTACTGCGCTGGTAACCACTCTCAAAAAATTGTAAAAACAGAAATAATTAGAAATGTATAGACTGCGTGAGAAAAATAGGAAAGAGTATAGGTAATAGTGAAGATCAGTTAAAGCATACGGCTTATGGAAAGGAGTGTCCTTCTTTCAAAATCATAAGGGACACTCACGGTTGTAAGATTAATTATGAAAATATATAGCAATCAAGTAATAAACCAGCGATGCTGAGTTTGTAAGAGTATTAGAAGATAAATGTGATGAATTAACTGAACATAACAGAGTATTGATAATGGGTCACTCGATAGTTTCAAATAAAAGTACCCGCTAATAGAAGTTTGAATGCAAAAATTAGTACAAACGTAACGTATAGAGATGTCAGAAGACTTTAAATATCGAAATGAACAAGAAATTGCCGACAAATTTAATAATTAGTACATAGACAGTGATAAAGAAATTATTGATTCAATAAGTAATAATAACATCAGAAATTCTGTCAACTTAAATTATACAATGTATGAAATGAAGGACTTTGAAGAAACAAGCATAGCAGATCTTAACCGTATCATAAGTAAGATGAAATATAAGAAAGGGTTTGCAAATGGAATAAACACATCCATATTATTTAAGTTTAAAGGTATTAGGCAATACATTTGTAAGTATTATTTACAGAACACCAATCTGGAAAGAGGACATGGAAATTTAAAACGAAGCTGAGGGAGGGAAAGGGAGGAGAGTTCGCCAGAAAGTGTGTGATGGAGGCAGAATAGAGGAGAGGGAGGGTGATCGAATTAACGAGATAGGAAGAAGAAAGGAGGGAGTTCCTTAATGATAGAGAAATAGAAGACGAGACTGGACTAAGCTATGAAGAATTGGAAAAAAGGGAGAAGGAAAGTTAATAGAAAGATAGGGGATGATTGAGGAATCAAAATACAATAAATCGTATAAGATGATAAAAAAGGAAGGGGTACCAAAGTATTTAGAAGAAGGATGGGGAGACAGAAGGTGGACCAGAGTAGCAGGATTTAGATTGGGAAACGAGGTAAGGGAGGGGATGCATTGGGAAAAAGAGAACAGAAAGTGTAGAATATGTTAATGGGAGAAGGAAACATGGGAGCATGTATGGGAGGACGTAGGAGAGGAATGGAAGATAAAGGAAGCATAGTGAAATTATTTGTGGGTGACACCATGATTTATTGCGTGGTAAAAAGAGTACTTGAAGCCGCAGAAATAATGAGAGAAGAACTGAAAAAGTTTGAAAATTGGTTAGAATGTAATGGATTAAAAATCAATACGTAAAAAGCTAACTGTGTGATAATAAGCAGTACAAGAAGGAAAATTGACGATGTAGATGTGTGAGGCAGAAAAAGGATTACTACCAAAATTTATAGGTAAAAATATGAAAAAGAGTAAGGGAGAAGCATAATTATAACACGAGAAGTAAGGAAAATATCCGAGTAGGATATAGTTGAACAACAGCAGGACAAAAAGGTATTTTTTATAATGGAATCCGGTTGTACAAAAAAATACTAATTAATTTGCGAAGCGAGGGGAGGCCAGCATCATTTTGCCGGGAAGTGTCAAAATTTATAGTCAATGCTGTAAGAAGATAAGTCTATAATTTTTTTATTTAATGACATATTGTTTTTAGATACATTATGTTATTGTAGATGATGTGAAAATGTACATACTCCATGATAGCGAAAGCTAATAAAGACTATCACTCAATCAATTCCTCCCCCTTTTCCTTTCCAAAGTATTCAGAAGAATTCAAAGGGTTTGAAGGATTTTAAAGCATTTGAAAGGATTTTCTAATATTTATAGAAGTTGCATAAAACAAAATAGTTACATTATAATTTGCGAAACTGTAGAGAAAATTCACGTAAAGTTTACATAAATTTAACAGAAAACTGTAGTGTTGTCTAATTTTACTGTTTACAATTTTGCTTGAAAATTAATTACTTGCGGTAAATGCTTTTTGTAAAAAAAACAAGGTAACTCTCAACGAAAGAAAAAGAGAAAAAAATCCAAAGTCTGTCAAGAAATACATTCGTAGAAGATTATGAATAATAAATTCTTGGTTTTAGATGCGAAGATGAAATATGTGTATAACCTTTATCATTTTTTACCGATATTTCTATTAAAATCATTTTTCAGAGGAAAAGTAATTGAAATTGTGTGAAAATATTTGCCTTTTTCATAGGCAATTAATAATTTAGAGTTAAAAGTTCTTTTTTTTTAAATATAAATTGATCTTTTTTGTAATTTCATGCTGCCCTCTTCGTGAAAAATCTTCTTGCTTTCTTCATTTTGAGATCATCTAGGTCTGCGACATCTCTTGTTGACATAGTGGGAAAAATGTTTTCTGAATTCTTCTTGTAAATAGGGGCGGAAA
>NC_046665.1:127951585-127975613 GCF_010883055.1 Belonocnema kinseyi
CTTCTATAGCCCTTCCGAAAATTGGCGCCGCGCCACAGGTAGGTGTCAACCCCAAAAATAGCGCTATAGTAGAGTTTCACTGTATATCTATACCTTTACGTATTTTTTTCAACTATACGCAAATCACAGTCTGTCCAATTTATTTCTTATTCCATCTCAACTGTCACTTTCTTTCAAACATTACTTTATTTGGCTTGAAATTAGCACGTGTCCCGTTAATGCGGAATTCGTACCATAAGTGCGTGCGCATATACAGTACACTATGAACGGTAATTAAAAAGTTATGTAAGATGATTTGCGGATGGAGTGATTTATATTTATCTGACGGTTTTTTACGAAAAGGGGACTAGACAACCTTACTTTAGAAGTTTTACTACCAATAATTTAAAAGATATTACAACTTAGAAGAAAGTTGAGTAGAAATTCGATCTGTTAGACCAAACACAAATATTCTCTTGAATAAAATATATGATTAAATGCGTTATAAGCTGTGTAATAATTAGTGAGCGCATCTCGGCAATCTGGCGCTGAGAAGCCTCGTTAGACCCACGCTAAGCAAGTTTGATTAATTTAGTTTGCATTCAATCAGAGCTAGGCACAAAATACCTGAGCTACTAGCGATAAGCAAGTTTGATTACTTCAGTTTGCATTATAGCCAGAACTAACCGAGATTAAGATTTTTAGAATTCTCAGTGAGTACCCTCTCATGTCAATCCTCCTCTTCTTGCCAGATTCAGGGCCTCCCTTTATGTGGCTCTTCTTTGCACTTATGTGGACTTAAAATTGAAAAAGTTACATAAGTTCAGTTTATTTCCAACACGAATTTGATTCGGCAATTCGAAATTCAAATATACTTTTTTTCTCGTGATGTGTTTTGGCGAATAAAATGCGCTGACTCGAAAACTTGCAGATCAGCTTGATCATTAATCATTCTTCATCGTTAATCATTTTCTTGGAATGCTGTGTACGCTGAATTACCCTCTCTCAAGATACAGTTATTTGTACCTTACCCACTTATGAATTACCCTGAATGGCATTACCCTTACCTTAGAACAAGAAACCAAAAAAGATTTTTTTTAATGTAAAAGAATTGAGCTCACAGTTCGACCTTTCACCTAATAGCGACTCTCATCATGCTGTTCCTCGGGTCAGACCTACTGATTCCCTTGATTTGAGTCTTTCTCTTGCCATACCTAATTCTTCAGGCTCTCCTGTCAGGTCCTCTTCTCCTGCTGAAACTTCTCTTCGTTCCACGTCCAAGTCCAGGTCCAGGTTCAGGTCCACGTCCAGGTTTCCTGCTGGAACTCTTGGTTTTTCGCCCCTGCGTCAAATTTCATCCAAAAGGCTTGAATGTGTTCAGCTTATTCCTCACGCGAATCCGAACTGGTAGTTTGAAATTCAAACATACGCTTTTCCTCGCGATGCACCTCAAACCCTCTTAATCCGAACAACGACGCATCCTCGCCTTAGGACGATCCCTTTGATCATTTTCGACATCAGCTGCTTCCGGCGTCTTGGCTTAATCGCCCGGATACTACTAACGCTCTCCCCCTCTTGGCTTTGACGCCCGGTTCGGGCTGTCAACCATCTTGCTTTCGAAACGAAACCCTGTAAGTTATAAAATAGACCCTTTTTATATTTATTTCAGCTATTCCTTTTTGACATCACCCGCTTCTCTTCACTACAAATTTCTACTGATTTTTTTTTAATTTGTGACCACCTCACAAATTTGGCGCCCTCCAAAGAAAACCCACAATCTCTCCAAAATCCTATATCGCGAACAAAATATGACTGGGTCAAAACAAGGGAGAATTTAAGAACGTCGTAAAAATTTTATTCAGAAAAGAGGAACTGACACAAAAAGAGGAGAAGAGTATAGAAAATGATACGAAAGACGAGGAAAAACAAATCAATGAGGAGAAAGAAGATGATTTCTACATACAAATAGATGTAACCGATGAAGAAGACGGTTTCGTTTGACATGGAATTAGGAAGGTGCGAGGCAATTCTTAAAAAATAAACCTTGTCCCAAAAAAGGGGGGCGGGGAGGTTATAACAAAGTTATAATCACCCCACAATAATACGACTCTATGAACCCAGGACTAGTAGTGGGGAAAACAACACTTCCTAGTCCTAATACACAAAACCTGGGCGCCAAGAACTCAGTCTTGTGCCACCTTCCCATGGATCGAATCGGTAGATCGAACTTTTTGCACCTCAAGCCCTAATTATCCCAACAATGGCGCATCCTCATCTCAAGACAATTCCCTGGACGAATTTCACTATCAGCTGCTTCCGGTGTCTTGGCTTCATCGCCCGGATACTATCAACACTCCCCCACTCTTGGCTTCGCCGCCCGGTTCAGGCTATCAATAATCTAGCTTTCGAAAATAAACCCTGGAAGTTAGAAAATAAAACCTTTTTATATTTATTTGAGCTATCCCTTTTTGACTTCACCCGCTTCTCGACACTCCAAATATCTACACCTTTCCCTTTAATTTGAGATCTCCCTCACAAGGTAGGCCGTTAGGGTATAGCACCTTAACGCACTACTCCTGTTTTGTCACTTCTTATTGAAAACCGCTAACCCCTCCTCCCCAACCCCCCGACGCTCTTCACATCCATACCCGCGCGCGGCGTCAATTCTCGGATTGATATAATTCTGAATTCGAATATCAATTTTTTGACATGAAACGGACATTTTTTAAAAGAATTTTCATTTTGATTTGGAAGAATGGAATTTAAACAAATCTGTACTAAAATACAGTGACATGATTTTATGTTTAAACTGCCCTATTCTGAATCAGAAATCGTAGAAGTTTTTTAAAACGTTTGGAATTCTTTAAAAGTTATTTGAAATCATTCCCGTCTTGTGGTAGATAATATATATAAATTTTCAATGTAAACGACGGTTTGCTTTTTACGTGAATTGGTATTACAATTGCGATATCAGTTAGAAAGAAATTATGAGTTACATTTTTTTCTTCGAAAGTTACTCTAATAAAGTGTAAATATGTAAGCAGAAAATAGTTGAGGCTTATCATCTAAGAGATAAAGAGTGCAGGATACCCTATATAATCTAAAAAGAACAGAAATATCCATTAGTTAAATTCGTAATTAATCTCCTCCTTATTTTACTAATTAGCTTTCCCTGTACTTAGAAAATTACGATTCTTTCTACCGTCGTCTTGTCTTTGGCGTTCGTCTTTAATTCTTTTGGTGAATATAAGAATATATTATGTTTATAGTTTTAAGTATATTTTTCAGCTATACGTAAATCAAAGTGTTCGCGATTTAATTCCCATTCCATCTCAGCTGCAATATTCTTTCAAACATTATTATAGTTAGCTTCAAGTGAATACTTTTCCTATTTATATATAATTTGTATCATATGTGCGCGTGCACATGTGCTACCCTACAAATGGTTATCAAATAATTACTTGAGTTGGCATTGAAGGTGTATATAATTATCTAACTGTTTCTTATGAGGAGGGGATTTCGATGCTTTTATTGTAAAATAAAAGCACTTATTTTCATTTTATTAACAACTAATTGAGGGGCCGCATTTTTATAAGTATATCAGCGTTGATACAGAACTTTGCTGCGCGCTCTGACCCTTCATTACTTAAAATCCAGTCTTATAGGTGAAGCAGCTCAACTTCTACATCGAATTCCGATAACTCAAGGCAATTATCAGCGTTGCTGGGACTTACTTACGGAGCGCTTTGAGAATAAAAGAGTTCTTATCAGCTCTTATTTGGCTGAGCTTTTTTCAATTAAGCCAATGAAAGCTGAATCTTCGAGTGCTCTGAAGGAGGTATATAATGCAACGGTTGATAACAACGAAGCTTTATCTGCCTTGGAAGAACCGGTGGACAAATGGTCATCATGACTGGTATATATTACTGTAAAGAAATTAGATCGTCAGTCTCGTCGTGATTGGGAAACTTCTCTTGGAAATTTCACGAATCCTCCAACGTTTGACCAATTAAAAACTTTCTTACAAACCAGGATTCGGACCTTGGAAGTTTTAGATTTTACTGCAAATCAAGCCAGTGACGGAACAAGCAGCTAAAGAGCAGCTTCCAAAGAAGCCACAGAAAAGGAAGTGCTTTTTCTGCCGCGAACCGCATTATTTATTGTCGTGTCCGCAGTTTCAAAGGCAGTATGTAGCACAGAAGAAATAGTTCGTTTTTCAAAGAAAATTGTGTATGAATTGTTTAGGGTCTCATTTATTTTAGAATTTTGCTTCAAAGAACTTGTGTCAGAGTTGTCAGGCGAAGCATCATACGGTACTTTCTGACCCATCTTCAAGCTCAGGACAATCTTCTTTGGTGATATCAACCACATCTTTAACGCCTCATCAAGCACAATCCACTCATGCGGTTTCGGTAATGCAGATTTCTCAGAAGTATCACCGTTGCTTCTCCTGACAACAGCAATCATCCATGTCACTACATCATCTGATCATACAAAGTGTGTTCGAGCATTTATTGATCAAGGCTCAGAGGTGTCCATAATCTCTGAATCCCTTGCTCAAAGTCTCCAAATCCCTCGTACCAGAGGACCTGTTGTTCTCCTAGGAGTGGGGAAAAGTTGGCCGGGAACGTCTCGTGGATCAGTCAACGTCGTTGTATCACCAAGGTTTGATTCCTGCTTTAAACTTTAACTCCGGGCTTTTTCTCTGCCAAAGTTGATTTCTAAACGCCCAGAGCATCAAATTAGTCTTGAGGAATGGTTCTATCTTACTGGTCTGCAATTAGGGAATCCGAACTTCAGTAAAAGTGCTCCGATTGATTTAATTTTAGCTGTAGATATCTATGCAATATTAATTAAACTGTCTTCGAAAGGTTCCCCCGGGCGCTCCTGTAACTCAAAATTCCGTAGTCAGGTGGATTCTCTGTGGACCTACAGGCAATACCTCACCGTTGGATTCATCTACAGTGAATATGTTTCATTTTCCCAAGAGTGAAGAACTTTTTTTTACCTTCTAAAATTTTAGGAGGATTCAGAAGTCATGCCTCCTAAACATTTCCGGACAGCTGAGGAAGAAAAGTGTGAAAAAATTTTCCAAAAAACTCACTCTAGAACTAAAGATGGGAGATACGTCGTGCATCTGCCCATCAAGAGTGACGTCACATCATTATGAGATTCCTATTCTGCAGCTCTTCGCATGTTACTTGATATAGAACAGCGGTTCATACGAGATGTTCATCTCCAAGAAGCGTATGCCAAATTCATGTAAGAATACCATTAACTTCAGCATATGAAGTCCGTCAACATTTCTGCAGATCCAAGCAATATATCGCGGTCATTTTTTCTTCCGCATCATGGAATTTGGCGTGAATCTAGTTCAACCACAAAACTACGAGTAGTTTTTAATGGTTCTCGACGATCAAGTCGAGGCATTTCATTGAACGAGTGTCTTTATGCAGGGCCAAAATTACAATTAAATATTTCAGATGTCTTGCTGCAGTGGCGTCTTCACTTCATTATCTTTTCTACAGATGTCGGAAAAATGTATCGACAGATCATTGTCTACCAAGATGATCAGGATCTCCAACTTATTCTGTGGCGAGAAAGTCAAAATAAGCCCGTGCAAGTATTTCGACTCAGTACTCTCACATATGGTCTGACTTGGGCCCCATTTCTAGCTCTTTGCACCGTTCAGCAACTTGGTCTTGATGAAGGGGATCGATTTCCCTTGGCTGCTAAAGTGATCAAAAAGGGCATCTATGTCGATGATGTCTTATCAGGAGTGGATAATTTGGAAGATGATATTGAATTACACAACCGACTACGTGGTCTCTTCACGGCGAGGGGCCTGCCGCTCAAAAAGTGAAATTCAAACAGTCATGAGCGAATGCAACCCATTCCGGAGGATCTGCACGCGTTATCTCCAGATATATCATGGCAGTCAGAAACATCGGTTTCAATTCTTGGGTTAACTTGGAAACCCAGTACCGATTGTTTTATTTTCCAGGTGAATCTTGGGCCTATTAAAGATATCATCATAAAGCGCCTTTTCGTCAGCCAGTCAGCCAAATTATTTGATCCTCTAGGATGGTTGGCACCTGTTATCATCGTCGCAAAGATCTTTATCGAGGAACTCTGGAAGCTTAATTTATCTTGGGATGATCCTTTGCCTGAAGCAGCTCGTCATTGCTGGATAAAATATTATAAAGATCTTCCTCGTCTTTCCGCAATCAGGATACCACGGTGGATAGGATTTCATTCGTCGATGTGCTCTTTAGAACTGCATGGCTTTGCGGACGCTTCTGAAAAATCATACGATGCTGTCGTTTATTTAAAGACAATTTCGCCTGACGGAAATTGTTTTATTGGACTCATTTCTTTAAAGACAAAGGTTGCTCCTGTTCAAACTGTTCCACTTCCTCGTCTTGAGCTATGTTCCTCAGTTTTGTTAGCTCGTCTCGTCGCTCACCTTCAAACTCGACTGCATTTTGATGCTGCTCTTCATTTTAAATCTGATTCTATGAACACACTTCATTGGATTTCAGCTGTTTCTACAAGATGGATGACATATATCCACGAATCGGGTTTTGGAAATTCAAACGATCGTTCCTTCAGCAATTTGGTATTATGTTCCGGGTGCAGATAATCCAGCTGGCTGTGCTTCTCGCGGGTTGTCAGATTGCGAAATTTCGCAGTTTTCACTCTCGTGGAATGGTCCTCCGTGGCTTGAAAGACAAGAAGAGTGGCCTTCATCTCTGCTTGGTCCTCCAGAAACACAGTGGCCAAAGAAGAACTTCGAGTTACTATCAACGTAGCAGTTTGTGTTAATGAAACGTGTGATCTGAGTCGTTATTCATCTTGAGACAAATTACTGCGAGTCACTGCTTGGTGTCTTTGTTTTCGAGATGCCTTGAAATGTCGTTTTATTATCATTTCTCGGACTTTAGTTGCACCAGATCTTCGAACAGCTCTTTTATTCTGGATTCAGCAAGAACAAAATCGCTATTTTCCAAATGAAATCACCGCTCTAAAAAATAAAATGCAGATTTCTAAGAGTAGAACTCTAATGAAGTTTACTCCGTTTTTTCGATGGTCAACATCTGCGTGTCGGAGGTCGCTTAAAGCACTATCTTCTAACTTATGATGAGAAGCATCCACTGCTTTTTCCTACTGAGTCTGTTCTCACAACTCTTATCATCCGCGACTGTCACCTTCGCTGTCTTCATGGGAGTGTCCACTTACCCTTGGAACGTTACGACAATCTTATTGGATTCTCCGAGGTCGCGATTTGATACGATCATTGATTCATCGGTGCATTAGAAACAGAGGTAATACTCAGCAACAGCTGATAAGTGACCTCTGTTCCATCCGCATTACTCCACCTGAACGAGCATTCATCAACACTGGGGTAGCCTATGCTGCTCCCATCAATGTTCGCACCTCCGAAGGACGAAGTCACCATTCCCACAAAGCCTGGATTTGTATTTTCGTCTGTTGTGCCTCCCGCTCAGTTCACCTCGAGTTGGTTTCTGATTACACTGCAGAAGCCTTCATAGCTGCTTATATTCGCTTCATTTCTCGTCGTGGTCTTTGCCGAACTTTGTCTACTGACGAGGGTGCGAATTTTGTGGAAGCAGATCGTCAACTACAGGAAATGTTTTCTGAGGCATCAGCAGAGTTTGCTTCTATCGCTACATACCTTGCTTCGCTAGGTACCCAGTGGAAATTCAATCCTCCTGCAGCACCTAACTTCGGAAGTTTATGGGAAGCTGCAGTTAAATCGACAAAATTCCATCTTTGTCGAGTCATTGGAGACTCTACATTGACGTTTGAAGAAATAATCACTCTTTTAACACAAATTGAGGCTTGTCTTAATTCTCGGCCTCTCAGAGCTCAGTCAGATGATCCAACAGACATTTCTGCCCTCACATCAGGACATTTTCTTATTGGAGGTCTACTGAATACAGTTTCTGAACCATCCCTTGCAGACATTCTTCCAAATCGATTGAATCGCTGGCAGTTGATCCAGCAAATGCGTGATCATTTTTGGGAGCGCTGGTCAGATCAGTATTTGAAAGAACTTCAACCTCGATCCAAGTAGACTACTTCATCGCCATCCATACAGATTGGAAATTTAGTTCTCATTCGACATGAGAACTTTCCACCTACTCAATGGCCCATGGGTCGGGTTCTACAGCTTCATCCTGACAAGGATGACCTAGTTCGTGTTGTCACTCTCAAGAGAAAGACTAGCACACTCGATGGGCCAATCGTTAAATTGTGCCTTCTACCACGTTCATCTTAAGTGCAGTGATTATGAGCCTATTTCGTCGGAGACGAAAGCGGGCGAAATGTTGTGAATTAGACATTAGTTCACCGTTTTTATGAATTTTTCAATTTGTGTTCTCATTTTCTATTTTATTTGCGTTCTTCATTACATTTATCTTTCTTGGACTTGTCCTTGTATTCGATTTCCGTATTAAGTAATGTCTAAATTTATGTCTAAGCCGGTCTTATCGTTTTTGTGCTCTCCTTCTCTTACACATAGTCTTCTTGTTCGGTTTCCCAATTTTCTTGTCTCCCCTCGTCAGTCATGACCGCGTTTTTACGGCGTTATTTTATTAATTAAAGTGCTGTAGTTTTTTAATGTTAAAAACAACATTTGTTACAATAAGATTTTTTGACTATAGTGCCTAAGTGTAAGAAACATGATTATTTTTTAATAATTTTTATTTTTTAACAAACATAGAAAATTTAAACTTTCAGTAAAAAAAAATGAATGCTCTTAAAACAGGTTAAATAAGAAGACTTTTCATCAAGAGAGCAGCAAAGATTCTTATAATAAATATTAATGTGGCTAAAATAAATTAAATTTAAAATGCTTTAACTTTCTAACAGTGCAGGTGAAAGTATTTTGTTATTGATAAGATGGACAAACTGCTAACCACATAATTGAATTTTTAACACAAAAGATGAATTATTAGAATTATTTTTCCTCAAACAAGGATGATTTAAAATCAGTATATTATCTTCTACGTTTGAAGGGAACCAACTAATGTGAAAAATTAAATTATACTTAGACGGCTTGCAAATTATGAGGGAAATCTCACACTTGCTAAATGATTGTCAACAAAATAGTTAAATGTTCAACAAAAGAGGAGAATTTTTAAGAAAAATTATGAAGATAAAAGCAAAATTCGACATCAGTACAGTTTAAAATCAAATGTATTTAAACTTTTCGTAATTTTCTTGTACAATTTCATAAATTATAGTGAAAGCATTGTATTCTGTGAAATTCTAATAAACGTTTTAAATTCCTTTTAAATTCCTTCAAACCAGGGAAAGCGGGGGGTGGAGAGGGGGAGAGGGCTGCACAGTAGGAAAAAAATCACTTTTTGTAGGAAATTCTTCCTCTTAAATTTTCAACCGATCTACATCACTTTTAGATTAAAATCTTCTTAAGGAATTGTACTATAAGAGAGCACTACTACGTTTTTCAATATTTTCAAAATAACCTTACAAAATTATCTTTGCATTTTGGGTTATTTCGCAACATTTTTTATCATTTTGGATCATTTTGACTCAAGAACAGATCTAATTTTTGGAGATTTTACTCTGCTTATCTCTTATAGCTGGAAAATATCATTATATTTGAACAGCTGCAAATTAGAAGCGTACAGAAACTTCACACTAGGAGTACAGAGCGTTAGAATAACAATTATAGATATCTTAGTCAAATAATGTAAATAATGATGTTTGATTGATTTTACATTTCTTAAGTCAATTGTGAAATAGAAAGCCATTTTGGGTATGCGATGAGCCCAATCATTGAGAATCATTATATTATTTTTTCGACCCTACAATTATAAAATAATTCGAAAATTAGTCGGTGTGTAGAGTGCTGAAATCAGTACTAAAAAATTCTGGATTCTAGCTAATTTTATAAGGTTATTTTGCGAATATAAAAAAGTAGAAGCGCTCTCTTATAGTGCTATTCATCAAGAAGATTTTAAGCTAAAAATGATTAAGGTGGGTTTAAAGTTGAAGATTGTGAAGAATTTCCGACAAAAGTTGATTTTTCCCCTACTGTGGGCCGCATTGCGCGAGTACTTAGTCAAGCATATTGCGCAATAGCTTTATTTCAATTAAGGAAGGTCCTGGCAGCTCTGCTTATCTCTTTATGTCTATCCAATACTTCTTCTCTTTGTTTTCTTTGTCGAATCGTAAAGCATATGGGTTAGCTTCGACAGCCCCACCAATGCAGAGAAAAAAATTAATTTCAAGTAAATATTATTCAGAAAACTTACAATAAATAATTATGTTTTATACCTCGGTATTACTTTTCTAATAAAAAGGAATTGATATTTACTGCTCTTTTTCATTAAAATTGTTCCAATAACTCAGAGATGCTTGGCTCTAAGCATCGGAGCCCCACTGCTGTTCGAAGAGAGCTCGCTATCGTGCTTACTTACTATGTATGTGCATGGAACGTGAATTTTGAAAAAGAATTTTGCGTCTCTATTTTGACAAATTTAATTTTAAAGAAAAATATCTATTTTAAAAACGGAATTATGATTTGTTTTTTAAACTTTTCTATATCAGAAATCTTTGAACTCTTTTTAAATGTTTAGAAATCTTTGAGATTTTTTCATGGTAAATTTTTGTGTTCCAGGAAATAGTTTACGAGATTTTAAAATTTTGTAAACAATTAACAGAAAGAAATCCGCAAAAAATAAGGAATTTAAAAACATTTATCTGGTGAATACTATATATAAATTTATCATTTAATCAACTGTTTGCTTTTAAACGTAATCTAACATTAAAAATGCGATTTCAGTTATGAATGATTTATTAGCCGAATATTTTCCTTCGAAATCACTCGAATGAAATGTAAATACCTGAGTGAAATATATTTGATGCGCATTATCCAAGAGATAACGACTACACAATACAGTATAAAATCTGATAGAAAATAGAATATAGTATTTATTAGTTAAAATTTTAATTAAAGTTGTAATTGATATATTAATTAGCGTTTCTTGTAATTATAAAAAAATGAGAATTATTTCTGCTGTAGTCTTGTGCTTGATGGCTGTCCTAAATTTTATTGGTGAATATAATAACATATTATATCTATTTATAGTTTTCAGTAAATTTTTTCAGCTATACTCAAATGATATTTTTTACGATTTAACTCTCATTCCAATTATGCTGCTATTTTCTGTAATATCCAAAGATATTACAACTTTTAGGAAAGTCCAGTAGAAGTTCGATCTGTTACATAAAAAATGAAGTTTCTCCTGAAGAAAATGCATAATTCGCTACTACTACAAAATTCTCATTAACAGTTATATAGTTCCCATGTTACAAATTATGACGAAACTTGTTAACCCCATACCTCTAGTAGTGCAATATACTTTCTGAACAGAACTTCTTCTCTTTGAAAAGAAAAATATGCCGGAAGAGAATACACAAGGATAAATTATTCTTTATTTCTGTTTCCAGAGTTGAGTGTACAGTCCGAGCGTTCACCTGATGACGAGTCCGTTGCTGGTGTCTCTCGTGGCAGAACTTCTGATTTTCTTGATTTAACTCTTTCTCTTGCCATGCCTTCTTCTTCGGGTTCTACGGTCAGGTCTTGTCCTCCTGCCGAGTCTTCTCTTCGTCCGAGGTCCAGGTCCCCTCATACAGTTATTCCTTCTTCGCGCCTAAGTAGACTTTTATTTGAAGAACTTGAATATGTTCGGCTAATTCCCCACAAGAATCGGACCCGGTGTTTCGAAATTCGAAAATACACTTTTCCTTCCGATGCGGAAATTCATATACGAAAAAATAATCGGGCCTATGAACCAATGCCAACCGGAAGACAAACTGTATTATCAACGTCCAATGGGGAAGTCTTCGCAATATTAGAGCGAAATTATACAATTCTTCGTGGAATCTATAAGACTAAAGTATTTTCTGAAAGGCGGGTGAAAATAAATATGTACAATGGCAAGGTTGAAGATATGAACGCTGAAGAAATGGAGGAATCACCCTTAGGCCAAAGAAATCCAATTTCAAAGAAGTTTGAAACAATTCTCAAACGACATTAATTTAAGTTTTATTAATGTTGAAATTAGAATATATTGTTATTTTTTATTCGAATTACGATCAAAATATTACAACTTACTGGTAATACTTTTGTCACAAAATCTCATTTTGAAAATTCCTCGACTTATCCCTGACTTTTATCTATTTAATTCTTCATTTTCCCGAACAATTATTATTCAATCCCAACGATCAGCATATTAATTCTTATAATATTTTAATAGCACTTTTCACAAAAAATTTAATTTTCAACCAATAATTAATTTTTTAACCTAAAAGATGTGTCGTTAGCTAGAATGAAGAATTTTCAAAAAACTGCCTGATAAAAAAAAACATTTTTGTTAAACTGTGCCAATAAGAAGATTTTTCACGAATAGTTGTTCCAAGAAACAATTTATTTCCTTCTTTAAATATTCTTGTATGTGAATACAAGAACGTTATAAGAAAATTATCAAACAAATATCCTATTTGCAAAATAATTTTCAAAGACGAGTTAAATTTTCAATAAAAGGGATGAATTTTTAACTAAAATGATGAATCTTAAAGCAAATTTCGACGTCAGTAGAGTTTTATGTGGTAGCTAAATAAATTTTTTATTCTTTTTCTCTACAGTTTCATAAATTGCCGTAAAACCGTTATATCATAGACTATCAGAAGGGCAATTTAAAAATGACAAATCTAGAGTACAACATCGATAATAAGTTTATAAATATCAGTAACAAAATTTTGATTTTAACAAAACAGTTAAATCCTCAACCTAAACAGGTTAAGTTATCACCGACAAGTTGTATTTTAAACAGAACAAAATTTTGACTGAAAGTGATGAATTTTTAAATAAAAAAGACAATTTTTTAACAAATAAGTTCAATTTTCAACCAAGAATGACATCTGGTCAAGAAGGAACAAAAGTTTTAACCAAATGATTGATTTTTAAACCAAAAAGATTAATTTTTTACAAAATAGTTCAATTTTCAAACTGAAAATATAAATTTGCAATCAAAAGTTAGTTTTAAAGTAAATATTTTAATTTTAAACTAAAGAAGAATCATTTTCAAAATAACCAAATAGTTGAATTGGCAGCTGCAAAAACTAATTTTCACAAAAAAACGAATTTTTAATAAAATAGAATCAAATCGGAATTTCGCGTCGGTTTTGAGACTGACCGTGATATTAAATCCAGGTTCTCCGAACGTAAACAGTCAGTGGCGTATTAACAGTTCCCAATGCATTTTACATGGACAAAAAAAATTGGCATTTTTTTCTAATACGGAGAAAAGGATAAACTAAATATTTAAAGCAAGTTATCAAGAAAGTTTTCTGTTGAACGCTAAAATAAATGTGTTTTCTTCTTACGTAATTAAAGCGTTTCTGGACCATTTCGATTTTTCTTACTTAACGGCGTTGGTCTCTGGGCACTTTTAAAACTAGATTTGAAATTTGATTTCAAAAGTACATAAGGATTTTTGCAAAATAATTAATCTTATTAAATTTATAAGATAGATTCTCTTATAAACAAAATAAAATAATTTCTGATTTATTTATTTTAAAAAAAAAATTTTTCAAGTTTAACTGCTCGAATAGCAGACTATCAAACATTGATTATATGCATGGCTAATTTGCTATATAGAAATAAATTATCATTATGCTCCACAATAGTTATTTTTATAACCAATCTTACACAAAAATTTTATTCGAATATTTTTTCAAATGGATCTAAAAAAAACAATTACAACTCTTGTTTAAAACAGTCAATTTTCTAAAAGATTGATGACTTTGAATTAAGACAGTGGATGTCCGGGAAGAATTATAATTTTATGTTTGTAACAGCGAAGTTCAGTAGAGAAATATAATTTTTTCAATTAGGATAGAAAATTCTCATACAGAATTATGGCTTCAACTTTTTAACAAAAGAATTTCTTAGATTATGAATTTGACTTCAAATAATTAATTTTTGACAAAGCAAAGAAAATATGTCATCTAATTAATATAATTCTAACTTGGAAATGGGGATTTACCTAAAAAATTATCATTTTTATTTTCCAGTAGGCATGTCAATTCTAACGATTTTAGTAGTTACATTTTTTGCTTAAAAATCAATCTAATGAAACGTAAATATCTAAACAGACCGAGTTTCACGCTTGTCGTCTGTGAGATAAAGACTCTAAAATACAAACATTAGATAATCTGATATAGAACTAGAATATTCATTAGTTAAATTTGAAATTAAATCCTTCATTAATACATTAATTATCTTTTTCTCTTATTGAGAAAGTTGAAAATTATCGGTGTAGGTATAAAATTTGTACCATATGTGCGCATGGGCGTATGATACACTACCAAAGATCATCTAAAAATTATGTAAGATTATAGGTGACCAGGTCTTTCAGTTATATGATCGCTTAGTGGTGAAGAACTGTTCCGCCAAATATTTTTCGAAAATTTCAAAAAGAGTCGGGTTGTGAGAATTTGAATATTTAGACAATTTTTTTTAATTGACGTATATTGAGTTCTAATCAAACAGTTTAACTATTACACGTCGAAATTTACTTGTCTTAATATCAATTTAAAAATTGCCAGGGGGGGGGGATTCTTTTCGATTTCCAGCGGGGTGAAGAAGAGGGATTTTTTTCTTAGATACAATTCAATATTAAAATTTTAGAGAAAAAAAATCTAAATTTGTTAAGCTCAATGAAGAGCCTGTACTCAAGAAAGCCTGCGTCTCTTACTGATGCTATCCCAGAGTTCGCAGATCAAAAATCATCTTTGAGAAACTGTCTGCGTAAATTTAGTGTCAGCAAAGACCTTTTAGGATTATTTAGAAGCTTGAACATAGAGATACTGCTTCTGTTCTATTGTGCAGTGCGCTGAAGTCCCTTGTTTCAGTATGATTAGTATAAAACTCAGAGTCCAGGCTCCTAACAACTTTGCCCTAAAAAAGGTTTTACACTCTCCATGAAAGTTTCGACTTTAAGGCAAGATTAATAGAATAAACGAAAAACTGAAACAGAATCACCAATTTCATAGAGGCAATTGGCCTCGGAAACTGACTTGACATTTAACATCAATTCAGGAACAGCGAAAACCCCGAAATAAGTGATTGGCTATCTTAGACAGAGGCTCTCGATCTTTTCAGGGTAACTGCGAGGATTTTGGATAGCGAAACGAGAAGAAATGACAGTTGGGCTTTTTTGGCAGCCGAAAGACTATTTAACCATGAACTTACAGATGGCAAAAACAAGACTCAAAATTATTGTTAACCACTCAGGGCCGAGTAAATAACCATATATTGTTCAAAAATCTGGGGTAGTCATATCTATATCAGCCTCCGATGTAAATCCCTTCCTAAAGAGTGATAAGAGCTGGAAAACGCCCAGTGTGGATAGAGTCCGCAGCTTATGATACAGATACCTTGCGATAAAGCAGCGCGTAACGTATATGAAAACCAAAATGATAGATGCTGAAGTCCCTAATATAATTACCGAAAAATTACCTGCCTCTCGACCCCATATAAGTTTCTCGCTGCTATCATATCTGACCTTATCTATAAATATTATATGGAGCAAAACGGCCTCTATGAAGAACAAGAGACTTGCTTTCAACA
Organism: Belonocnema kinseyi; assembly: GCF_010883055.1. Classification (NCBI taxonomy): domain Eukaryota; kingdom Metazoa; phylum Arthropoda; class Insecta; order Hymenoptera; family Cynipidae; genus Belonocnema; species Belonocnema kinseyi. The sequence goes on from NC_046665.1 coordinate 127,967,253, forward strand.
CTTCAATGGCTGCAAAGACCAAGTCAGAATTGACAGTGTGATTGTTTGACATGCGAAACACCACCCACGCAATTTGCACAGGCTTTAAATTCACTACCAATAGGCGTTTCCGTCAATACCCCACAATTATTTGCTTGAGGTCCTCAAGATATATCATATCTCTCCTCGCGTTATTTGATTAAATTCTTGAAATTAATTAAATGCTTCCGTCGTGTGGTGATAAGGTATGCCCAGTCCCTGTCCATGGAAATAGGAATCTTCCAAAGCGACTTTTTCAGCGTACTACAGTCCTGTATCATGATGCTTCTCTATTTTTTGATATTATCTCTAAAACTACCAGTACAGTCTGTGATTACCAATGACTCCTTCCCTGACCGAGTGGCGAAACGTCCCGGTGTTCTGCGTACTATAAATATATTATTTAGTGGTGATGAGCTATTCTATTAGATCATTACCTCTTGAGTTGATATAGTGCTGCCTCACAATGTACGGTGGGAGTTAGAATCCCACCATGTCTAAAGAAAAAGAACCCTTACCTTCCTAAATTTCACCAGTGTACGTTCCTTCACTGGTGGGTTGGTATTGCTGTCATATGGAAAGTAAGGCAATCCCATAACTAGCCTTCCTATTTCTTACAAATCTATGACGATCACCATCAGGTCTCTCGAACATAGCTCAAGAAACGGGCCAGCGTTTACGTCCTTCGCCAGTATGCAAGTCCTTGTTTTAGCCGCCATGGGGTCCCTGTAACAAAAAACCAGCACCTCCTAATCCCCTTATGGTATTTCGATCTAACCATGGTTCTTGGGTTAGAAAGATACATGTGTGCATCGCAGCGTTGCCCCTCTGTAGAACTGCAGACGTGACTTTGCTGTGAAGCAAGTTCATTTGGGTAATAGTTAAATCGTGAGCAGTCATTTAGGTGTACCCCTGATCTTCCTGCTTCCCGAAAGGCTCTTCCTGCCCCTAGCGAGCAACCCGAAAGTTGACCTGTCCAAAGTAGTAGAAGGCCTGTTATTAATGACTTCAAGAGCCCTTGTCTGAGACTCAGGAATTTGCACAACTACGACATGTTTGGTGCCTCTCGCAGTGTCCTCTTCCTGAGGCCTATCGTGCCTGAAGATTCGCCAGGACGCTGTCTTAAGTGAGGTATTGAATCGCTGAAACTGCCGGCGAACCACATGGCCACTCTTTCGAGAACCCTCCAGGTAGCCTCCCTGAAGAGCTCAACCTGCTTCCTAGTGAGCAGCGAATATCCGGATAGCTCATTTCCGGCACCACCATCGTCAGGAGATTAGTCCTCTGAGCTTAATATCAGATGAGCAACGGCCATCCTTAAACGCAGCAGTAATTCACCAGATTTCACCATTCCTCAGATGGTAGGTCCTGGGATTAAAACAGTAAATCACTATAGATTAGCGCCTGCCCACTAAATGGTGCCTAATCTTTATTGTCACTAAGTCTCTGGAACTTTTCTAGAGACTAATCTAGATCCTTGTTAATCCAAGAAATTTAATATCTCCACTGACATAAAGTGCTTCCTACGATGTATCTACGGAACTATTATAAATAACTCATCTCTTATCACTAAAGCCTCTAATTGTCGCCTTGTAAGCACAATCTTCTTGTAATAATGAAAAGCCATTTGTGCAAATATCAAACTCTGTTTAAGGAAGTATACGCTCCTTTAACATTGTGAAGGTTTATCTGGATGAAGTCAAGGCTGAAAAGGGAACATCTATTCTCTATTTTAACTTCTAGTTGTCTCCTCCGCCTTTTCCAAAGATGAAGCTGGAGCTCTTTCTATGGGTGTAACTTTAGTGTATGAGAGAATCTTTACATTGATCCTCTTATATCCATAGTGAGGCTTTCAGTCAATCTTCTTAACACACTTGGCCACTCCTGGCTCTGCAGTTGTTACAACTTGAGTAGCTTGACAACTCGTCTTGATATTACTAACCTTCTATCCTCCCGATTTCATGGTGGGGTCTTGGATCGCTATCATTTTAAGTACTGCTGTTGGCACCACAGACCCACTAGGAATCCAAGCAGCTTGAAGGCTTTGAAAGGTATTTGCTGTCAATCACATTAATCTTAGCTCCCATCCAAGATTGAAATTCACGAACAACTTAAATGGCCCAAGTTTTGGATACTTCTTCAGGTCACCCCCCATCCATTTTATTCTCTAAGGCAACTTTACTTGTCTTTGCCTGATATTCATCAAGTTTGGTTACTAAGACCCCGCGGCGACTAAGGCTACTTTCAGGTGACTATGAAGAGTCTGGCTATAGGAGTCTTTTCTTCCCTTATTTCAGTCAGTGCGATGCTATTAGAATGGGTCTGCTATGAAGTCCCCATCCGGTTGATTGAACAATTATCGTCTCGACCGCTTCCTAGCAGCTTCCGACATTCAAGCTCGACGTAGTTTTTCCATTTGGTTTAACTCCCCGGCATTAGTATTTCCCTTATTGCTCCCAGGTAGTTTCTTCCTTATGGATTCCAAAGTATGTTCTAAGACTCCTTTAGTAATTTCCATCTTCACGGGAAAGATGCTTTTTCCAGAAAGGTCGTTGCTGTCTACCCCTGAAAGTTTTTTTACTATCTCATCAGAGAAGGTATTAGATTTGTGTACAATTTTACATCCCCCCCTAACCCGTTTTTGTCAAATGTCCACGTTTTGAGAACACCTGAATCTGAAAAATAGGTTTTTACGAATGCATTTGTATGTATGTAATCTATTAGATTGGCCTTTGGTACACTCTTTAATTGTCCTAAACTAAAGGTCAAGTTCGTTATTCAGCCTTTTTTAGAAAAATCGAAAAAGTGAACGCATTTTGAATATTTTTGAGACCACTTTTTTCAATATTTAAAAATCTCTGTACGGATATTCATAGCAGACTAATTACTTTTTTTATGATACCAAAAATTACCAGAGTTATAGCATTTACAAATTTTCAACAAAAATAAGAAAATAAACATTTAAAGCCAAATGATTCGAAGTTTCGTAGGAATTTCGTTATAACTAGACTCTTTACCCAGCACGCTTTGAGAGATTCTTTTTGTGAATTATTAGGGGATGAAGAAATAGGGCACCACATCTGCGATGTAGCACACGATACAGTAGAAGATTCAGTTAATAAAGTATGGGTAACTGAGGTTAGGGATATAATTTAAAAGTTAAAGAACAGTAAGGCTGCTTTGAAGACCGCATGTTTGACGTTCCTAAAAATAACATTGGAAATGAGCAAATTCAGTTTATGAGAAAACGATAGAAATTGCTATATAATATTTAAAAGCAGTTTTTTTTTAAATAATGCGCGACATCCACAGTTTCGCAGCAGCAAGATCCAAATTGAGATCTACGGTTTGACTTTAGCATAAAAGTATGTGTTCGAAAATTCACCGTAGGTTGACATGTTTCGACATTTTTGCCATTCATCCACGGCCAGCGCAGCGATGAATAAATTCCATACTGATTTCTTTGTGAATGCATCCCCGTGCGATTAAAGGACTTTGAAGACTTGAACAGTTTAATGCTTCTATTCAGGTCCAGCATAATGTTTCAATTCCGAACGGCTTTCGCGTTATAGACTGGAGCTAATAAACCTGCTACACCTCGATTTTCTAGCAAGCTGCTGCACATTTAGAGCATCATTTGCTCTCCTCTTTGTGAATCTGCCAGTAAATCATACATTATTTGTTCTGAAGTAAGGTTAGGTAGCAACCGTGCCACATTTGGACTAGGATTTAGCAACGCTGCCTGATTTTCGAACAAATCTCTATGGATGTGCATTCCATCATGAAGTCGCACCTCGTGATGATCGTGTAAATACCTAATCGAATCAAGACATCTTCGGATGTTTTCGACTTGTCACTTATTCTCACGTCTATTCCGTGATCATACCAAAGATGGTGTCCATCTTACTCCTCCTCGTCCTCTTGCAGATCATTGTGCAAGTCTTGGGTATGCTACATCAGATGATTCATCTCTTGTATTTCCTGGAGAGATTGCTAGCGGCGATTTACCTCCCGTATCCGCCAAGCAAGCTGAATAATATTAGAACATTTGTTTGAACTACTCTAGTGGAATGCCAGAATCTTGACCTTAGGATAATGAATATTCCACTTTTGAAAGGTTAGGAAATTTGTACTTAAAGTGAAACACTGGAGCATGAGTAGGCCGACATTTAAGGAATATTCAGTGTTCATTCAAATCACTTAATGAATAAAGAAAATAATAGATCGTCGGACTCATTCGTTAGATCAAGACGTTAGTTAAAGTTTCATTATTTCTTCTGATACTCGGGCAAACAACCTGATTCGCTGCTACTCACACCTAAACAATCACATCATCTGGTCCAAGCGACTGTCTTTTGGCTTCGACGTAATTTAAACTGATCAGGCTTAATTAAAAAAGAATTTAAATTTACTTTAAAATTCAGATTCCATGCAAATGTCGATTTCATACATTTACATTCAAGTTCTAGCGATATTCAAATAATTTAAATAGATTTTATCTCATTACGTAGGCTCTGCCAGGTTTAACATTAGTTTTACGAGGTCTGTTCAAAAAATACGCAGATTGAGGTCATAAAAAAAATGTACTTTATTTGGAAGTTACACGTCTGGGTCTCCTTCAAAATACTCTCCTGCCCAACGCACACACTTATCCCAACGGTGTTTCCACTAGTTGAAACAGTCCTGGTACGCTTCTTTTGTGATGGCTTTCTGCTCCTTCGTCGCATTTGCCTTAATCTCCGAAATCGTCTCAAATCTTTTTTTTAGTTTTGGAAACAAGAAAATGATTCATCACCGGTTTTAATTTGCGATAAAAAGTTCGCATCTTCATCCGAACGATCAAGTAGTTCCTGGCAAACCCGGACGCGATTGGCTTTTTGGTCGTCGGTCATCAGGCGTGGCACAAATTTTGCAGTGACGCGGTGCATCTTCAATTTTTCGGTCAAAATCTCGTAACAAGATCCAACTGATATCCCACACTCTTCGGCAAGCTCCCTAATAGTCAGACGTCGATTTTCGCACACCAGGGTGTTGATTTTGTCAACGTGTGGGTCGTCAGTTGACGTTGAAGAACGCCCAGGACGCTCATCATCGTCAATCGACTGTCGGCCACCCTTGAACCGTTCATGCCACTTGAAACATGCAGTACGCTTCATGGCAACATCACCGTAGGCCATGTTGAGCACGGCAAATGTTTCAGTTGCAGATTTTCCGAGTTTTACACAACATTTCATAGCAATTCGTTGCTCTTTCAGGCTGTCCATTTTATAATCCGACAACAAAAAAAAACACTTTTTACTTAAAACCGTGTGGCTTATCAACAAATGGAAGATATCTGCGACTGGAATACCGCGTTTTAAACAGCTGATCTGTACGAACTTAGCGACACCAAGCGGATTCTCCTGAAACCAACTCGAGCCGCGAAATTCAAACAGTCCACATATTTTTTGAACAGATCTCGTACATAATATTCGTAGAAGAAATTCATGGTGCCTTATTTTAAAAAGTTAAGCTAAATTACAAATAATTGATTTTTATAAGCCACATATTAAAATAGAAAGCTTAGTTCAAAGAGGCACTTTTGTGATCATGAGTCATGTCAATTTCCATTTGTAAGTAAATTAATATTGGCTTATTATTTGGTATATATAGTTGCGAAAAGTCCTTACGTATGATTCATTTTAAATTGAGTATAACTTGGCTGGTTTTCCAAGCTCTCAATTCCAAACTGGATCCAGTAAAAAAATTTTCTGCTGGTTCCAGCTCGAAATTTACTTTCCTAATGCTAAGCTAAACCAAGCATTTTTTTATTGTCATTTTTTTCTTCTTTATATTTTAAGGAAGCTTGAGAATAAAAATTTCTGATTTTTTCGTCGGATTGTCCCAGTATTTTATTTTATTTAACTTTTAGTATCAATTCCAATTTTTATTATTGTAAATACAATGCGACTCGTAAACGAAATTCTAACAAGTAAATTGTAGAGAATAATGAATTTCACAGTAAATTACACTATTCAAGTTTACTTTTTATTGCTTCGCATTTATAATTGTGACAAAACCTGAATTCAATGACGCCCCACCTACTAAAAAGCCATCTATATCACTTTCTTTAGCTAAATCTTTAGCGTTGTCTGCAGTTACAGATCCTCCATATATAATTCTTAAAGATTCAGACACTGCAGGACTAACATTTTTCGAAAACCATTGTCTCAATTTGTTGTGAACTTCCTGGGCTTGCTGCGGTGTTGCTGTTTTCCCTGTTCCGATTGCCCAAACTGGCTCATATGCTAAAACAACGTTGTCCCAAGATTTTATTTTATCAGCAATAGCCTTGATTTGTAGAAATATAACTTCTTCAGTCTTTCCAGCTTCTCTTTCTTCCAGTTTCTCTCCAATGCAAGCAATGACCTATGCAAATGGAATAGAAAAATTTTATTTAATAAATTAATAGTTAGATCAATCCTTATCAGTTTTAGAAAATTCTTGGAGAAAGAACCTGGATTATTGAGCATAAGTAAAGTAGCTGAAGACCTGACAACAATTAACAAGATTCTAGATACTCCTAACAGTTCCGTTGACATTACTTTAAACCAAAGGAGCGTACACTAAAAATTTATTTTCTAATTTTGTGTCCGGTATTTAGCACAATTTTTCTCAACAAAACCCAGAATCTTCGCCGGAGCTGTTTTTAAAAAAACCATCTTCAATCAAAAAAAAAAAAAGAAGTTTGAAGTTTTACTCGAAAACGGAACGATACGGAAAAATGTTTTTAAATTTGATTTTTTTATTATAACCTTATTGTTTTATTAGTTGAATAAGCGCAGCAAAAGTAATATTTATTCTGAATGTCAAACCATGACAGTATCACTATCACATTAAAAAATCTCAAAAGATCATCAATGAAGTCCGTGCTAATCAGGTGTATTTAACCCGGAAACCCACACTCATTGATTGTTTATATAAGGATGCAACACAATTATTGAACTTGACTTTACCAAAGTAATTGTTTTTGCACTCAAGTTACAATCAAATTGTTTGGTAAACCTTACGGTTTAACCAAAGTTATGTACCTTAATATTAGTATGTGCTTTCATTGTTCTTTCAGGTTTTTCAGTTGAATGCGGATCGGACCGCAAATCCGAAATTCTGTGAGGAACCGAAAAAAGTTCATGTTTTTGTTAATTTTATTAAAAGTTATATAACAGAAATTCTGAGAGATAGGGTTTTTATTGCTTATCTTTGTTTATGAATGTTAGAAAAAAGGGTTCAAAATTAATAAAAGTTTTTGAGGTTTGAACTTTGCGATTTGAAATAAACAATGAAAGCACGGCGACTCGACGAAGAATTTCCAAATACGGATCTGAAGTGTGTCATCGAGAAGCACACATTTTCTCAATATTTGAAAACCCCACAATTGATCGCTAAAGCTTGCTTCTCATTGGTGCATTAGGCCCAAATTTGAAGCATTATTATGCGTAAACTGAGCTTCGCACAACTTTCTGCTAGAGAACTTTTTTGTTTATTTTGCTGTACACTGTCACATAGTACAAGGGGCTGTATAGGTGATGGGACACCCTGTATATACTCAAAAAATAATTTTTTAGATAGGAATGCTGAGACATTACCTTCCTGATTCTAGATTTAAATTGCAAACTGACGCTTCGAAAAAGAATATAAGTAGAATTTTATATCAGACTGATGGAAAAGGCGGTCATAAGTAATTTCTTTAGTATTACTAGCCATCATTTATTCAGTTGCCATATGGACGTGAAAACTTAATCATTGATTTTTTTAGTAGAAATCCGGATGGGCAACTTGATGAAGAGGAAAAGAACATCTTTAGTATTTATAAATTGATAGTTGATTTGCCTATTGATAGTTGATTGGCCTATTGATAGTCAAATTATTCAATGCAATCTGATGTAGATGCCGATTTTAGAAAGGAATTTAGGATCATAAAAATCTTGCAAGAACGCAATGAAGTAGTGAAAGAAATCAAGGATAATATTAACTCTAAAAGTTATGGAAACACATTTCTGAACCACGAAAACGTCTCATTTCAAAAACATCATCCATTTAATAATTATCAATTAGATTTTTACATGAAATTAACTAATAAACTAATAGATCATATACACACAAAATTAGGTCACCCAGGGTACTATAAAACATTAATACAAAATTATGGCAAATTCAGGGATGCAACTGGTTCAGCCGTTCAAATTTAGGGAAAAAAGGGGATTTTTTTTTAAAAAAGGGGATTTTTTAAAAGTGTAAGGGGAGTGAAAATACATTAATAAATATTATATTTTTTGTCAATTGTTATTTTATTATTAAGCATCG
>NC_046665.1:127975713-127984784 GCF_010883055.1 Belonocnema kinseyi
AAATAAATCTATACTTTGTAAAAAAGGGAAAAAAGGGGAAAATTGGGTCAAAATTCTCGATTTTAGGGATTTAAGGGGATTTTTCAAATTTAAGGGGAAAAAAGGGGAAAAGGGAAAAAAAGGGGATGGAGTGGCATCCCTGCAAATTGGTAAAAAGATGTGTAGCCTATTCTTCTTTAAAAAAAGAACATATTCCCTCCCCAAATGATTGAGCGATTTCAAGTACACAACCTGCCTGCTTTGAAATGGATAATACTTGTTTCAATTAATTTTTGTTTAATTTAAAACTAATGAGGTATTTAGCCGGAACTTTTCTCTTTATATTTTAATTAATATTATCACTTGAAGCCTAAAATAATAAACTGAAACAAATTTCTTACCAGTTTTGCACCCACTGAACAAATATAAGGAATTACCAAATTTCCAGTTTTAAAAACTTTCTGGAACGACTTACATTTTTTTATATTTAGAATAAAAACTGCATTAGGTTTTTGTCACTAAAAAATTGGACGGTTACGGTTAAGGAAAATTGAACTTTTTATTTTGAAGCGCCACCCTACCAGACACAGTAAATTCAACGCGTACTTCAAACACTTCAAAAAGATGCAAAGCAGAATCAGCATACTGTGGGTGCAATTCGACGCGAAGGATAGACGAAGCCTGGAAAACAGTATTGGAATCCCGTTCACCAAAGGCAACATGTTCACGCTGACGATAAAGGACTAGCAAAATTGTCATCTGTCAGAAAAAACTGTCACGAAGGTGATAAGAAAGAGGATGAAAGGGGTCGTAATAGAACGCATCACGAAAGTTGTAAACACATGGAAATAAAATAGGAAACTCGCCAAATACATGAATAAAAGGACACTATCCCTAAGTCATGCGATAACCTTTCTCTATTCATAGGTACGAGTCTTGCTCATATTCTAGATGCATTATTGACCCACATAAGAAAAAAATATAGAGGGTGGACACTATTTGTTACGAAAATATTAAATAACTGCACTAATCTGTTTACAAATAATACAGTTCACTGAAATAAATTGAAAAAATTAGAATTTTCAAGCATACAAACCTTTATACCGGCAGCCAATGCATGAGCCACTTTTTCGGCAATCAGTGTGTCCGTTTCGCCAAAAACGTTCCTTCTTTCCGAATGTCCTAGAATCACCCACGGAATTCCATTATCTAGAAGCATAGCAGGACTGATTTCACCAGTAAATGCTCCTTTTTCTACTTTGTATGCATTTTGAGCACTAATACTTATGTTGTTTGGAAGTATACTCTTTGTGTAAGTTAAATAAATAGACGGTACTCCAACGACCACCTCTGAAATCAATCAAAAAGTATTTTTGCGTATTATACGATAGACGATAATAACGAAATTCCAAAAACTAGACCGCACCCCTTCAGTCCTTCTTGAAATGTTCTATAAGCAGATAAATAACTGCATTTAGAGTCCCGCCCTACGCCTATCCCATTTGCCAAGCCAAAGAAAAGTTTAGTTAGCCCTGACATCTGTCTCATACATACTCTTTATTTTAAATAGACTTTGAATTACGAGTTGGTCTTGTATGAAGAGATCAAATTTCTTGATGGCAGCTCAGTCCTGAGGAATTCCACTATTCGTTTTCGGGTGATTATTGCGTTCGCCTCAGTGACAAGCTTGACATCCGTTTTTTCGATCTTGAATGACATGAAAAATTGTACGAGGAGTGTTCAAAAAGTAAGTTTCCCTAGTCTTCCGTTTTGCCCCAGCACCATCTAGCGAGCTGGGACCGAACATAGTTTTAGTTTAGGATATATCGATAAGAGCGGAACCGGACTTAGCTGCCGAAAAAATTTTTTTCATCAGTACCCGCTCGGAAACCATGAAGCTACCTGTGAAGAACGTGTCCACTTGTGAGTTGCGTGCAGTTATTCGCTTTTTAACTGCAGAAGGGCTTAATGGCAACGAAATTCCCACTGACAAATATCGATTTCAGGAGGCATTGAGTCCAAAATTCCGTCAATTGTAAGGCGCCTATCCGTCAAAATGATTTTTTCGACTGCTGCGACTGCGTCATCTGTGATAGCGGTTTTTGGCCTGCGTGCACGCTGCTCATCATGAACTACTCCGCGTCCCTCGAGAAAATATGTACGCCACCCACGCACCATTTGCACACTCATGCATTTGTCACCATAAATATGCACTAATTCAGTGTGAATTTCGTTGCCATTAAGCCCTTTTGCAGTTAAAAAGCGAATAACTGCACGCAACTCACAAGTGGACACGTTTTTCACAGGTAGCTCCATGGTTTCCGAGCCGGTACTGATGAAAAAAAAATTTCGGCAGCTAGGACCGGTTCCGCTCTTATCGGTATATCCTAAACTAAAACTATGTTCGGTCGCAGCTCGCTAGATGGCGCTGGGGTAAAACAGCAGACTAGGGGAACTTACATCTGAACACCCCTCGTACTAATCAAATGGTAGTTCACTTTCTTAATCAACCATAGATTGCAACTCGTCTGGTGTTAAATGTACCAGAACTAAAAGCTCTGGCACCATATAAGCTGAAACTTACCGTTGATCAGAAAGGTGCGTTCGGGATCACATGGATGATGTACGCTTGGCATTATTATTGATTAAGGAATGTTAGGTGATTCGCTTCTTACCTCATTGCTACCAATAAAAAAGAAAGACTTCTTTGTGTTATTTTCGGTCAAGTTATGGAAAAATTTGAGAGTAAACGCGTTTTTGGCAATTTTTTGGAACAACGTAGAATGCGAGTAGGATTGTTTCGCGATTTTAGACAAAATAGTTTTTTAATACACAATTTTAATCCGAACCGAAGGTGCGTTATAATTTTTTTGGTTGATTCGTTCAACAGAAAAAAATTATTAAAAATCGAAGGCGGTAAAACACTTAGGGTACCTTTTAATGGACCATGGGTTCTAGATTAATCGTGTAATTATTTTTCATAGGCTTCATTTCTGGTTACCTTGTTGGTTTATGGCAAATGTAATTGATCGAGAACCTGGATGTGAGCCCTATGTCAAATATTAATTGAATGAAAAATACAAATTCAAACTACGTGAAAAGGTACCCTCATTCAAGTTTTTGTCACGTGGGTGTCACGTGACTCAGAGGTTCTCATAAATATCTATCAAGGTGACGATGTGGCTTTGATGAGATCTAAAGAAGCTCATGATAAAGAAGTTAGGCCACGACCTGTTGTCAATAATGACTATTTTTATTTGATGAATTGATTTGTTAAGGTTTAGGTGACCAAAAACGTTCTCCTGATTAAAAGTCAGTAGTACGTTGAAGGAAAACAATAAGTACAATTATTAACACATTTTAAAATCGTACATATTTATGAACTGTTTAGTAGCCAGGACTACATTTGAGTCATTTTTCAATGAATTCTCTGTACAAAAGTTCTTGTTTTAAATGTTTTTATAATGTTTTTTAAACAATATTTTGCGACCTATATTTTCACGAGCGGATCATCGTTCAACCATTTGAACTGCTCTTTTCCTCTTTGGAACCTTCCCCCATCATTACGAGCCGAAAGAGGCCAATCGTACCCGATCATGCACGAAGCCGAGGAAACCGGTTGACGCGCAATTTAGATGTCTAAATTTCAAGTTTGATACCATTCGCACGGGTAATACCTTAATTTGGAAAGAAAAGTATTGTTTTTTCCATATGTTATAATTATTGATTCATGCTAATTATATATATTCTTTACAATGACTATGAATGAATTTCATTTTACTTTTAGAAGTAAAGCAGAAAAAACTGCAGAAAAAATCATATGGCAATGCAATAAGAACTAATGTTTCAGGAGCCTTATTATGGATAATAATTAGATCCATAAAACATTAACATTTAAATTCCTACACTATTTAAATTTCTACAATGCTTAGCTTAAAGAAAGTTGGATAATAGTATGTCTCTTTGAACCCTAGAACGATCCACGTGGCTGACTCATCCTCTAACCGTCCACCGGGATTGTACGCTACCCCAAACTTGTACCGTGGCACAATGCTTTCTACTTGTAGTACAACAATTTTTAAGTAAGGAATTTTTTTCATTCTTTAATATAGAAAACAATGGCAATAATAATATTCTGTTAATTTTTCGATAAATTTTAAATAATTTGTTAATCATGAAAAAAGACCTGAAAATTCCGCAAATTTAAAGTTTTTTAACAAAAATAACGTAGTTGCTCAACAATATGACGGATTTAAAAAGAAAAAACGGATTACAAAAGAAGAAAAGTTATACTTTAAAAACATATAAGCCACTTTTGCTTTTTCTTTAAAAAACATCATTATTTTAACATAAGAATTTAAGGATATGAGAGGAAGCGGTCAAATGGCAAAAATCTCAAAAAACCCTCAGTAAAATTGATTATTATAATTCAGATTTATTATAAATAATCCAAAATATTTATAAATACTCAAAAATGAGAAAATAATACTTAAAATATGGCTATTCATTCTACGGCGGAGCAATTTTCCATTTGCCCGATAAATTACTGAGGCGATTCTCGAACTTAAACCGTCCACTGGGGTAATGCGCTACCCCAAACGATATTCACCTCCGCACAGAACTCACACAAAACACAGATGATCTCGCTCGTGGACTGAGGTCGATTGCCGAATAGTTAAAGTGAATTATGGTTAGGGCCCCGGACCAAACTGCACATACCCTTGTACCTTTTCACGGAAGTCGAATTTGAATAAACTGATGAATTGATTTGACACATCTAGTTCGTATCTAGGTTTTCAACTAATCAAATTTGCCATAAACCAACAAAGCAGCTAGAAATAAATACTATAAAAAATATTATTTCCGCGATTGATTCAAAACAGGCCTCCGTGAAAGGTACCCTTAGTCAGAAGCGTACCTTGATCTTTAAATGGGGTAGCGTACTATCCCGGTGGATCGTTCTAGGGTTAATCATCGCTTATAAAATTATAGTTTCATCTTCAACTACATCCACGCTTGCTTCTTCTTTGGAAAATCTCAAGTTACATTAATAAAGACGAAAGTCAATGTTACGAGCCGAAAGAAGCCGATCGTACCTGATCATGCACGAAACAGAAAACCTCATACGCCAAGTAGCCGAGTCCCAGCGAATAAGTAATTACTGTAGTTGGCACAATAAACAGATACTATCAAGATGGAAGTTTGTGTTAATTGTAATCAAACTTTTTCCAGCAAAAAAACTTTACGTAGACATTTCGGCGAAGTTCCTAGTGAAGGGTATATTTCAAGTAGACTCCTTCAGCGCACTATGGTTCTGTTTAGCGTTGAATCCATTGAGCAAAACACTAAACAGCGTGTCTCATGGGTTCAGAATTCATGATAATGAGGATGGTCATTAAGTGACCCATCTTCTTTACATGGATGACCTGAAGCTGCACGCTAGTTCAGGCCAGAAACTGCAGCAAGTGATCGATGTCACAAAGCAGTTTTCCAATGAAATCCACATGGAGTTCGGACTAGATAAATGTGGAACAGTGCATTTAATCAGAGGGGAATTAGGGACCGCAGAGTTAGAGAACGAGTACGAAAATGACATCGAGGCAATGGCTGCAGGCACATCATATAAATATCTGGGTATTCTTGAATCTGAGGGTATTCAACACACGATAGTTAAGACAAACCTAACGACTGCCTTCACTACGAGACTCAGATTAATTATGAAGAGTTTTCTCAACTCGCCAAACAAAATTAGAGCAATCAACACATATGCCATCCCTATCCTCACGTACTCCTTCGGTCTCATAAAATGGTCTAACACCGACCTTGAAAATTTAAACAGAATTGTTCGCGTAGAAATGACGAAGCACCGAATGCACCACAGAAATTCAGCGATTGAAAAGGTATTTCTACCACGACATTTAGGGGGTAGGGGCTTTGTAGATGTCAAAAAATTGTGAGAATCACAAGTTATACAGTTGCAAAACTATTTTAAAAGCAAACGAAAAGTTGCGCTTTACAGTACCATCTGTCAAGCGGATCTCGACTACACGCCCTTAAATTTGTGCTCATATGAGGCCTTGAATATCAGAGCAGAAACCATACAGGAATTAGAAATACAATGGAGGCAAAAAGCCATCCATGGTGAGCACCCCAACACGTTAGATCAAAGTGAAGTGGATAGTGAGGCATCTAATATTTGGCTAAGAAAGGGTATTCTGTATCCAGAGACTGAAGGATTCGTCACTGCAATACAGGACAAGGTTGTCAGCACCATGAATTATCGCAAACACGTGTTACATCAAGACGTGGTTGACCGGTGCCGATTATGTGGAGATACCGACGAATCTATCGAGCACATTATTTATAGCTGTCGCGTAATGGCACAGAGAGAATATACGCACAGACAAAATGATATAGCGGGCATTATAAATCAACAACTTGCCCTAGACCTAGGACTCTTAAAAGAATGGATGCCCTTCTATAGATACATTCCAATGTCCGTTTTAGAAACCGAAGATTACATCTTATATTGGTATGTTACTATCCAAACGGATCATTACATCCGGGCCTATCGACCTAACATCGTAATGCGAGAAAAAAAAGGTGGAAGAGTCTACATCATCGACATTGCTTGTCCGCTTAACCGAAATTTGCAGTCAACCTATACAACCAAGATCTACAAGTATAGCGAGTTAAGGCATGAAGTAAAAACCATATGGAGGAATGTGAATCATGCATCTATTCACACCATTGTAATTTCGGCTACAGGCAATGTGCACGCAAGATGCACTGAACATCTTGAACATTTAGGAGTCAGTATGGTATTGACGGCAGCTCAAAAGGCGGTTTTATCAAACACATGTCGCATTGTAAGAAACTTTATTGACCATCAGGAAGCGTTGCCACCTCGAACGCTCGTGGCTGCTCGTAATTGTATACCTACAACATCATTGCAGGAGGTTTCAAGCATTGTATTAAATTATTTGAATTAACTTATAACATTCTAATCTCATCAGTCACTTGACTTAGTCCGTGGCTATGGTTTATAACCTGGTTTACCAGAGTAAGAGTTTAATAAAAACATAATACATTTGGAATTCGAGGTCATTTTCAGGTTTCGTAGGTGATTTTTTCAATTTGCCGGGTCAACTTAAATTAATTTAATTATAATTTTAATACTTTTTTAAATATGACAATATTTTCAAACCACCATATCCTTTGTATTTCAAGTTATAATCAGAGAACAATGTCATAAAATCGTGGTACAAGTGTAAACTTGACGTCTGATCATGTTTATATACTTAAATAAAGACGACAGTCAACGACAACTTCCGGACTAGTGTATCATTTTGTTACATCTGCAAACCTTGCTCCTCAAAACATACATTGTAATAAAGTGAAAAGTATTAATCATACTCGTTCCCTTATCATATTAAAATTAAAAATAATGAAATTATTTGAAAAAAGAATAAAATCTAGAAGTAATAAATATTCTAATGTCATGATAAATTTTACATAGTTATTTTGTCGTTTTATTAATCCCAAAAATAATTTTATTATTTTTAATTTTAGTCTGATGAGGGAATTAGTAAAATAACGAGACGTTACTTTATTACCATATTTGTTTGAGGAGAAATGTTTGCAACAGGCATATAATAATACACTAGTCTTTATGTTGTTGACTTTTGTATTAAGTGGCAATATTAAGCAATTTCAGAATAAATTATTGTAAGAATAATAAGCGAGGAATTGCATGAATGAGCTAAACATTGATTTTTGGTGACTACAAATACAACGAAATTCATTCATAATCATTGTAAAGAATGTATATAATTAGCATGAATCAATAATTACAAACACATGGACAAAAATACTTTTCTTTCTAAATTAAGATATTGACTATGAGATCAAGGAATGTACTTACGATGGATTTTAATATTACGCGTTGTTAAATGGCCCGTAACAGGAGATATGACTATCACGAAGCAATAAAATTTTGTAATCTTTTTAAAATATATGCAGAACAGGTAAAAATATTTTAAACTATGGTTTAAATAATGATAGTTAATAATAGTCCTTGTTTATCATCTATAGATATAATAATTATATTTATTATATAGTAGCATTATATTTTAAAACGGCAATATAAAAAAATAGTTCTTCACCGCTATATTTCAAAGTATTTGAATATCCGGGACTAACACAAAATAAAGAAAAAATGAATAAAAAAATAATAAATTAGCAATAAAAATATATTGCCGAATTATAAAATAAATGAATTGTTAAATTCCCATAAATATCACTATTCCTGAAATCTAAGTTTGACGAAATTTAAAATTTGCCGAAAATAATTAATAAATTATTAATAAAATTGTTTACCTTATTCATAATTATATTAATAGCTCATAAATTAATAATCAATTAACTGTGTTCAGCAATACTAAATTTCGAGAAATGAAATATTTCTGGGAATTTAATCATTCGTTTATTTTACAAGTCGGTTTTGAAGTCAGTGAATTTTAGTTTCGAATATTTTTAAATTCGGAATCTTATTTTTTGCCAATTAAAGATCTTGTGATTATTTGAAATTTTGAAAATTTTATAATTTGAGAATATATATTTTTGGCATTTTTTTATTCATTTATGTATTTGTTATTTATTTTTTAACTATTTATTATAAGTTTTGAATATCCATGTGATTTTTGTGTTTGTTTAAATTGTGTCAATTATGCCGCTTTTTCTAATATTAAAGAAAATGATACGTAATTACATAAGTCTCATTAACTACCTGACTCTACACTATGAAGAAAAAATGATTTTAAAGGGTTTTTCAAATTTATTTTGTAATTTTTATGCCTTTTTCCTACGGTAGTGCATGCTTTTGTAGAACAAAGTTACTACTAGCGCCGCCGCACGACCGTTTTCAACTCTCGTGACACATTTTTTGCATTGGGCAGTGCAGTGGAAGCACCCTACTGATTTTCGATATGTACGAGGGTGGATAAAATATAAACCGGAATTTTACAAATACTTTTCTTAGCCAATCGCAAGCACTCTCACAGTGTAGGTTCTTGTAATGTAGTGTATTAGGA
>NC_046665.1:127984884-127998209 GCF_010883055.1 Belonocnema kinseyi
AGACTATGTAGAAAAATAATCAATAGTATTTTTGTATTGTTTTATAAATAAATAAATATTAAAAAAGAATTCCGGTTAATATTTGATTCACCCTCGTATATAACCCAGCCACCTGCCTCGACCGTGTATGTTTATGCAGTAGTAGTTTTCTTACGATCCGGAGAGGAAATGTCGGTCAAACTAAGCCAACAGATGGCACCACAAAAAGTAGGTCTGTCTTTTTCATTGAATTGCATTAAGAAAAAGCAAAAATAATTAAAAACTTGATGCTGTTTGCAAATAAACAAAAAAGAATATATGAAAAAATAAGAGTAACTATTACTAATTATTTCATAAAAGAAAGTCATAAATATAAGTAGTTTAATATGAATAAAATTTAGTTTTGAGATACATTTGGAAAGCAATTCGAACTTCATATTTCTATGATTTATTTTACTGATATTATTGATTTTATTATTTGTTCTAGTTAAACAAAATTATTTATTGTTGAAATTATTAATGTAGCTAAGGAAAAAATTAATAATATTTAAGACCTCAATGACAAAAATATTTAAAACATATCCATGATCAGAATTATTAATAAAAAATATATTACTTATATCCAATATAAATATAATAATGATTAGAATATATAACACTCCAACTTAATTTGCAAAGTAAAGAATCTTTGTACCTTTAAAATCGGAATAATTTCAATTTTTGAAGGAAACATTGTTAAAAAGTAGTGATAATTGTAATTAAAATGTTTGAGGGAATCAATTTTCAAATCAAATAATTTGAGGAAATCATTTGGTAAAAAGTCAATGACACGAATGATAAATGAGAAAATGGATTTAATATTATTTAATATAATGTATATATTTATTCAAATTGAACCAAACATCATATATACATTTAATAATTTATTTGTTGCTTAATCTTAAAGCTTCTTTCTCGCTGCATTCAGCCCCTAATAATTTTATTTGAAAATTTAAAAGAGCTTTTGAATTAAATAGTTAATTGTATTATTGCAAACCTTATTTCTAAAATAAACGGACTATGAGCTTTAAAATGTATAAACAAACGTATTGTACTCATGACGCACAGTTGGAGGAAATGTACTTTTTTTATTCAAAAATGTCCAGAGACTTCAATTTTCTTGCGATTTTGAATTTTTCTGTTTTAAATTAAAGATCATTAAATTCTATAGATCTTGACTCTCCGAAATTTTGCCTCCTCTATTTTTTTATAAATAATTTCTCCAGTCAAAGTATGAACAAAGCCTTATTATCGGTGAAATTTTTTTTTTTTTGCTAAAAGTGCTTCCCATTAATGTAGGAATGACATTTAATAACAAAAATAATTTAAAAGTTAATAATAACCACTGTGATAAACAATTTTTGTGTCAAAATATTAGAATTTGAGATTTTTTGAATTATAATTTCCTTCAATAGTCAGAACGACTTCAGGTATTCCTTAAAATAATAAACATTTAATAATATTTGATAAAATATAACAATTTAAATTTTTGTAAACAAATTATATAAACAAATTTAAAATGTTTGCCCTTTCGCATAGAAAATTTTTTTTGCACTGAAAATGTTTCAAGCTATTGGACGAATGACTGCTAGTAACAAAAATATTAGAAGAGTTAACAATAACCACTGTTATTAGCAATTCTTGTGACAACATATTTAAACTTAAGGTTTTATCCGTAGCCATTGTAGCGATTAAAGAAAATAAAAATTTTGATAAAACTTGACATTTGAATATTTGTCACGAGAATTATTTATAACAATGGTTATTGTTAACTTCTCAAATATTTTTCTGACTAGCAGTTATTCGCTCAACAGCTTAAAATATTTCCAGTGTTAACAAAATTTTATGCGAAAGGACCAAAATTTCGAATTTCTTCATCTAATGTATTTACAAAAATTTAAATTGTTATATCTTATCAAATATTATTAAATATTTGTTTTAGGGAATACCTGAATTCTTCCTGGCGCTTGAAGGAAATAATAATTTGAAAAATCTGAAATTATAATATTTTGCCACAAGAATTATTTATAACAATAGTTTTTATAAACTTTAAAATTATTCTTGTTATTAAATGTTATTCCTACATTAATGTGAAACACTTTTATCACCAATAAAATTTACCGATAATAAGACTATTTGTTAATTTGTTTATCAAATTTGTTTGTTACAAATAAATGGAATGATAAACAAATTATTTGTATTTTATGATTCCCTAAACATTAATTTAAGATAATATAAAGTTTTCCTGATCAGTTCTCAAAGCGTAAAAAATTGTTATGTACACAATTTCAGTTTTTCCATGCTTTGAGTAGAAAAATTATTAATAAGCAAATAGAGAAGACAAAAGTTCGTAGTGTCAAGCTGAACGAAAAAAAATGAATTTCCTCCTACTGTCCGTCATGAGTACGGTACGTTTGTTTATAGAGTTTAATAGTTTATAGTCTATTCATTTTCGAAATGAGGTTTGAAATAATATAATTAACTATTTAATTTAAAATCTCCTTTAAATTAAATTTTTTTAATAAAATTATTAAAGGTTGAATGCAACAAGAAAAAAGCTTTCAAGATTAAGTAACAAATAAATGATTGTACTGCATAAATTTATATATATAATATTCGGTTAAATTTCAATAAATATATACATTATATTAAATAATATTAAATCCACTTTCTCATTTATTAGTCTTTTCATTGACTTTTTACCAAATTATTCCATCAATATACAATATACGTCATATATTTTTTATTTATTCTTCTGATCATGTAAATGTTTTAAATATTTTTATCATTGAGGTCTTTAATATTATTAATTTTTTTATTTGCTACATTAATAATTTTAACAAGAAATAATTTTTCAAACTTTAACACACAATAAAATCAATAATATGAGTAAAATAAATCACAAAAATATAAAGTTGGAACTGCTTTCCAAATGTATCTCAAAATTAAATTTTATTCATATTAAACTACTTATATTTACGACTTTTTCTTTTATGAAATAATTATTAACAGTTACTCTTATTTTTTCATATATTCTTTTTTGTTTATTTGCAAACAGCTTCAAGTTTTTAATTATTTTTTGCTTTTTCTTGATGCAATTCAATGAAAAAGACAGACCTACTTTCTGTGGCGCCATCTGTTGGATTAGTTTAACCGACAATTCCCCTCCGGATCGTAAGAAAACAGAAAAGTGGGGACGATACATGGGGCTGATATAACCAAAACAAGACATCGGCACAGAAAAAGATATTGGAGAATCACTGACACGTGAGCTGTGATTGGTGGAAAATTCAGTCCATGCAGTAGAGCGAGTATGTTTAAACGTGTGCATCAAACGCGAGCATTGAAGCTCGACTGCGATAAAATTATCTTTTTATATTCATAAATAATAGATTGAATTTCTTTATAGACGTGCTAGGAAACGTGTGAATAAATATTTTCCTTTCGCAGTGTTCTAAAATGGGGTGTGGAAGCTGTAATTGTGAAGACTACATATAGCCTAAAAAGGTGCGTAGTAAATCTAAGTAAATAACTTATTTATTTAAATTAACATAGAAAAAGTAAATTAGACTAAGTAAAACTAATGTAGACAAGTTATTTGACGGATTTTCGTTCCAATTTCAAACGAATATGAAGGTAAC
This sequence comes from Belonocnema kinseyi, assembly GCF_010883055.1. NCBI lineage: Eukaryota > Metazoa > Arthropoda > Insecta > Hymenoptera > Cynipidae > Belonocnema > Belonocnema kinseyi. The sequence goes on from NC_046665.1 coordinate 127,988,544, forward strand.
ATAACCTCACTTTAGACTGTATAACATGTGCGTTGTATGATGTACGAAAAATGAGTGTACCACTTTGTAAATACTTTGTAATATATTAATTTTACTTGGTCTAATATGCTTTTTCTATGTTAACTTAAATAAGTTATTTATTCACGTTTAATAAGCACCTATCGAGGATGTATGTGGTCTTCACAATTGCAGGTTCCACACCCCATTTCAGAATACTCTGAAAGAAAAATATTTATTCACACGTTTCCTAGCACGTCTATAAACAAATGATGCCAACGGCATCAGCCGGTAACGTTGTACACGAAAATACGAAACCTGGCGGCCACTAGACGAGGCTCTAGAGAGTTCGTAATTTCCTGTACAACGTTACCGGTTGATGCCGTTGGAATTGATTGTTGAAATATAATTTTTTACATCTTTTATTATTAAGCTTTGTACTTAAACGTAGTTTTCTTTCGGCTCTTGCATTTCTCAAAGTTTGAGACCGATATTTTATGTATAAAAAAAGTTGGAACGTTCAAAAAATGTTGAGGTTCAGAAAAAAGATAAAATAATTTTCAGTGAAGTTCCTATCGAAATGCAGTACCTAAACGTACTTTATTGTACTCTAATAAATCTTCCAAAGTTTCGGCTCGATATTTTATTTACAAAAAAAGTTCTTAGGTTCAAAAAAACATTCAGTGAACGGAAAAAGTGAGGTCGGTAATATAGGTATTTAGCTGTGTCACATGCCCTTAATACACACGTTTTATACATACTCCCTCTACTCCATGGACCGAAAATGGCGGGTGCACATACCCGTCTATTTAGGTACGTCAAAGGGGCCCTCTAGTCGACATCGTGATAGAAAATACATATTTATAAATTAAATTAAAAATAGTAAACAATACATAAAAAATATTTTATGGGCGTTTTTAAAATTACAGAAAAACACTAATACTGTTTAAAATAGGCGACGGAAGCTTTTTTTTTTAACTTAATGATCTTGAAGTACAAAGTTTAACCTTACATGTCTCCCTGAATTACTCAGAACTGGTTCACTTACCTTTATCAGTTTTTTTTCGCCTTGATTCAGCACTAGAATATTCATATTGTACTTTACTTGTAACCTTTTTAATTTTTAGGTAACTATAAAGGCGGAGGGTGTGAAAAAATATCACCAATCTCATTAGAGCAGAATTTATAAAAAGTTCTTAAAATGTACATACCAACATTTGCATCAAGAGGACCCGCCTTCAAGAAATTAACGATATTATTAATTTCATTTTTATTTCCATTCATTTTCCAATTTCCGCCCACAAAAAATTTACGAGCCATGGTTCCTGCACTTAATTGGCGATAAACTTATTTAAAAAGATGCTTTTTTAGAGAACTTAAATGTTCGTGACAAAGTTAACTCTGGCCAATATATTATTTCGTATGACCTTTTAACCTTCGTCCAATGTAGCTAATGCTTTACAGCATCGATACATAGTACATGTCCAAATGATTCCAATATTGGCACCCTGCGCTTCTGCGCTTGCGCTAATGCGGTGCGCTGGTTGGCCTCGCTTAGTGCGCGATTCAAAATTACTTTTAAAAAAAATTCTTGTAATTTAAGTAAATAATTATTAAAATATGCACGAGAATATATACAAATTTGTAACTTTTGATTTCAGCCGAAAAAAAATTATAACACATATATTATATAAATAACAGTTTATTTTCATTGAATTCCAAAGAATATCTTATATTTTACAAAACATTTAATTTAAAAAGAAGTTTCTTGAAAAAGTAATTGAAAATGATTATTTAGAAGTTTTTGACATTTTTTATGTATTTCTGCGGGAATTCAAATAATTTTATAACCTATAAACACATAAATTGTCACGCCTGCATTGTAGTTATGTTTCTTTTATTTTTTACTTGAAGCGTCGTTTTGTCACGTCTTAATCAAAAAGAACAATATTCTGAGAGGAAATTTTTTTTAGAAAAAGTCAAATATTATCATTATTATATTCTGAAATTAACTTCTATATATCGAGCTGCTGAAATATTAAATGAGTCCTATTCAAAGATGTTTAGGAATGTTTAAGAAATTTCTAAGAAATCAAGGAATATTTGATCAATTTTCTGAAATGTTTTCAAATTTGTGAATATTTCTTATCTATTTGACTCGTCTCCAATACCTGCAAATATTTTCAACTGACTCGAATTTTTCTGAACATTTTAAAAAGTCATTCAAAATGTAAAAAAATTACATTATAATCTTCTAAATTTTCGCAAGCATTTGAAAAAATTTTGTTTATGCCCTTGACATTTCGAGATTCGCTTAAAGCTCCTATAGTTTACTTTTAACAGCTTCAAAAATTTGTATTTCCAATAATCTTCGAAAGTTTCAATTATTTTTGAATCTCTGGAATTCTACTTAATATTTCTTAAATTTTCTCGAATTTTTATATTTAAAAAAATGTGATAATCTTACGGACTTAGAAATTTTGCTCTAAAATCTTTAACACTCTTTTGCAGAAGATTGTAGGAATTCGTTTGATATTTCTAAAAAACTTTCGCAATTTCCTTTTAAAAATGGTTATTCAAAATAAAACATCGTTTGAAATTTGCATATGAATATGAAGAAAATTTTTTTTTTCTAATCTCCTTCTTTTTCTGATTGTTTTTTAATTCTGCAAAATTAAAAAAAGTTACCTGTAAAATCATTCAGATTCTTCTTTGAAAATATTTGAAATATTTTGTCAGGTGTTGAAATGTTCTTAAATGATCTGTTGAAATTAACTTTTCAAGATAAAAAATTATTTCAAGGTTTCAGTTAAATTTATGATAATTCAATTGTTAACGCCGATGAAAAGAAGAAAATGTCCCAAGACTCAAATATTTCTGAAGTTTCAATGCATATTGCAATGTTGCCGAATAGTGTATCATGACCTTAGAGAAAAGAAAAAAACGATGACATAACCGGCGGTAAAAAATCGACACAAATTTGTGGCTGTAAAAAGTGGACACGCGCGTGTGCACTTTTGACTGCCGAGTTTTTCTATTTCTGTTTCTTACGGCCCAAGTACCGTTGTCTAATTTTTACTGCCAATGTTCTATTAATGCGTTTTACAGATATGGCATTATTAATTACAATTCTATTTTTAGTAAGTAATTATATTTTCACTTTTTATTATCAGCAGCTACTAAAGTATATTTTTGGCATCTTTAAAACTTTTCATTTCTAGAAATCTTCTAAAGTTTAAATTATTTTTCAATCTCTCGAATTCTAAAAAATTGCACTTTAAAATATTTAACACTCTTAACAGAAAATTTTAGGAAGTCGTCTTTTTTATTGATTTAAAAATTATTTTAAAATTTGTGAATTTATGTTTTCGGTAGAAAATTATTGGTTGGAACATTAAATTATTCATTTTCAAATTCAAAATTTTGTTTGAAAATTTAAATACTTTGTTGAATTTTTTTTTGTGGGCAATAATTATTTTGTTTACTAAAAAGATAACTATTCCATTTTTTGTCGAAACTTGATCTTTTTTTATAAGAAAATTTAACTATGTGGTTGAAAATTGTATGTATTTTGATGAAAATTCATCTTTTTTGGAAGGATATTACTCTTTTTGTTCGTCAATTAATTTCTTTGTTAGAAAATTTCACTATTTTTTTGTTGTAAATTCAATTGTTTCTGTTACTAAAAATTAATCTTTTAAACTAAAAATTTAACTTTTCCCTTTCTCGTTCAAAAACGAACCTTTTTTACTTGAAAATTAATTTATTTGGTTAAAAATTGAACTATTTTGTTAAAAATTCCATTTCTTATCCAAAAATTTAATTAGTCTACTTTTGGGTTGAATATTTATCGCTTTCACTTAAAATTCGTTTCTAAAGTTAAAAATTGAACAATTTTAAGAGAAATATTTCTTTTTCAAATAATCAGATTTTTAGTTGAAAATTCATCTTCTTTGGTAGTAAATAATTCTTTTCGTTTAAAAATTCATCTATTTTATTTAAAAATTCATGTCCAGTTGGAAATTCGTATTTTTTCGGATTGAAAATTAATTTTTTAAGCTGCAAGCTCACGTATAAATTAACATTTTTTCTTAAAAATGTATTTATAGTTATTTTAGGCCCAGATATATTGACTCTTAAATCTATTTACATACCATAAATGATATTTTCTTTTTCGCAATAGATCTAATTATGGTAATTCGGGATTTTATACCAGAATGAATTTGAGCAGCTAATTATATCGTCATTCGTGAAGTCGGGCGAATTCGGATTCGTGTTCGTGCCTTTTCGGTTGTTCACGGAGCTGATCTTCGCAGCAGCGTGGTGTAAAGGAGCAAAGTGGGGAACTTTCTCCCTTTATTCTTAGCTCGCTTTGCCTCTCGCCTTTCTTAGTTCGTTTTTGCTTTCTTGAGTTTTTACTTTGCTTTTCTGTACATTTTTTTTTTATTAAAATTTGCTCTCGACGTGTCAGTTGGATGAATGACTTGTAATTTTAAATGAATGACTTGTTATTGAAAAAAACAGTTTTTGATGTATTGCGAAAAATCTACGCACTTTATTATGTGCAATGTATCGAATGTCATGTTCCAATTTGAAGTCCATTGGTTAAAAATGCAAGTTTTTCACACTTAATAATGAAGTAGCCAAATGCACCACATTTCTCGCCAAACAACGGTTCTATGACTGTCCATATTGTGTATGCAAGAGGTTTCTTTTATTGTGAGAAAATCATATAATGGGCCCTCAGACCCCAATTTTGATGTACTAAACCGGAAAATGTTCGTTTTTACATTAGGTGTCACGAAAAAATCACTCTGATACTTCGAAACCTGATTATGATGACCACAAAACGCATTTTACATGAAGTTTTGCAAAATTTGACTCGTTTTTTTTTGTGCAAATTTCTAATTTATATTAGCCCATAGAAAGAGCCATGAAATACACCAGAACGATTTTTTTTTTAATTTTCCCCCACTTCTTGAGGTTATATGAGGTCCACCATGTTTTTTACTCGCAAAGGGCCAAGCGGAAAAAATTAGATATTCTAAGCTACATTTTCCAAGCATTGGGGGGGGGGGTAGCTTTATTAAGAAATGCCCAACACACAAACACACACATGCATACATACATATATATACGTATGCATATATGCATTTATACATAGAGAGAATTTTCGTAGCACTTGTAGCATGTCTTGTTTTAAATGTGGCGCCATTTTCGTATGCGCACACTTATCTGCGCATGCGGAGAAGATTTTTGAAACAATATTATATGCCCCAATGTTCATCAACAAACATAAAAAACTACCACCATATGGCCGTCATAGGATAAAAAAAGGGTTTGCGTAAAAAGTCAAAAACTGGAGTGCAACGTGAAACTAGCACTCCAGCTTAAAAAACTTTGTAGATTTTGCAATTTTGACCCCCAAACATTAAAAGAAACTCCACCTTATAACCACCAAGAGACCCCCAAAGTATTCGATGGGAAAAATTTAAATTTCCAAACTTTAAGTTCCAACTTCACCGACGTTATCAATCTAGGTGTGGTACCTCACTAGCGAACCTACAATAAGTTCCAAGAACTAAAAAATTGCTATTTAAAAGAGATGAAGATATATCTGTCTTTCTTTAACCAATAGAATATTTTTAGTTCCTAGAAGTTATTGTAGGTTCGCTCGTGAGGTGTCGCATCTAGGTTTATAATATCCTTGGACCACCGTCCGTTAAAATTTAAACGTGTTTTTGCTTGTATTAATATAAACAAACGAAACGCTGCTCGTCGCGATCGGTGCACCAATTTTTTGTGTTTCTGTGATTTATATTGATTTATAATCCGGGTTGCGTTGTTTTTGTGGAAATTAGTTAATTATGGAGTCAAAGGATGATGCACCAAAAAATTGGCTAAGATGTAATCTTTGCTTTTGCCTAATGTGCAAATCCAAAGATCCTTTCTCCCTCATGTTTTGCGACCACATTTTCTGCAAAAACTGTATTGGAAAAGGTAAAATATTCATTCTTTGTCTATGATTTTTTTATCTCAATTGTTTCTCATTTTTTTTCTTCCTTTATTTTTAATATGAAACATTTCGTCTCAAAGTGTTTGTTGATTTCTTTATAATTGTTGCGAGTTGTCTTTGTTTACAGGTTTTTTTGAGGTTATGAATTTATCTTTTACTGTTTCTAACCTCGAAAAAACTGTCACTTTGCGCACACTTTGCAGAGAGGAAATATCGCCATTTCCATTCATGTTCACAAATTCCTGAAAAAAAAAATAATGGAAATAGAAAATTCCGGAAATAAAATTGCCAGAATTATAAAATATCCGAAACTATCAAATTTCAGAATTCTAAAATTTTGAGAATTTGAAATTTTAGGAATTTTTATTTTTTGGCAAACTTATGTTTCGAAAATTATTTTTTAACTGTTTTTCCACATTCAAAAATTCGGAAATTTAGAAAAAGGAAAATTTACTATTTTCTAGAATTTGAATATTTGGGTTGTAAAATTCCGGGAATAAACCTTTTCTGTCGTTTTATTAATTTTTCTGGTGAGAATGAAAAATTGTGCGAATTTCCATTTTTCGGAAAATTTCTGTTTCGACAGTTATTTTTTCTTTGTTTTTAAAAATTCTGGCATTTGAAAATCTCAAAAATTTTAGTTTCAAAGTTCACACAATAAAAAATTTCGGCAGTTTTATTTTTTGCGTAAAATTTCTGCTTTAATAATAATTTTTTCGGTATTTTTACATATTCTGCAATTTTAAGATTCAGGTTTTAAAATTTCGAAAATAAATATTTTCGGTAGCTTTATTTTCTTTCAGGAATTTTTATTTTTATTTAATTTGGTTTCGGTAATAATTTTCTTGGTATTTTTTCCATTCGGGAATTTAAAAATGCATTATTTTCGATAATTTGAAGATTTAAATTTTAAAATTCCGGGGATAAACATTTTCTGTCGTTTTATTTATTTGTGAGAATTTGAAATTTTCTTTTCTTTTTTTTTAAATTTATTTTTGAATAGTAATTTTTTCTGTCTTTAAAAATTCTGGAATTTGGAAATCTTGAAATTTACTAATCTCGAAAATTTGAGTTTTGAAATTCACACAATAAAAAATTTTGGCAGTTTTATTTTTTTGCGGAAAATTTCTGTTATGATAATAATTTTTTCGGTATTTTTACATATTCCGCAATTTTAAGATTCAGGTTTTAAAATTTCGAAAATAAATATTTTCGGTAGCTTTATTTTCTTTCAGGAATTTTAATTTTTATATAATTTGGTTTCGGAAATAATTTTCTTGGTATTTTTTTTCCGTTCGGGAATTTAAAAATACACTATTTTCAATCATTTCAAGATTTGAATTTTAAAATTCCGGGAATAAACATTTTCTGTCGTTTTATTTATTTGTGAGAATTTGAAATTTTCTGGATTTTACTTTCTTTTTTACTTTTTTACTTTACTTTACTTTCTTTTTTAATTTATTTTTGGATAGTTATTTTTTCTTTCTTTTTAAAAATACTTGCATTTGAAAATCTGAAAAATTACCAATCTCGAAAATTTAAGTTTAAATATTCACGCAACAAACAATTTTGGCAGTTTTATTTTTTTGCCGAAAATTTCTGCTTTGATAATAATTTTTTCGGTATTTTTACATATTCCGCAATTTGAACATTTTTCAACTTAATAAATAATTTCTGGAATGTACTATTTTCGGGAATTTTAACATTTCGAAAATAAATATTTTCGGTACTTTCACTTTATTTCGGGAATTTTTAATTTTCACAAAATTTCGGTCTCGATATTTTTTTTCAGGTATTTTTCTATATTCTGGAATTTGAACATTTTTTTAAATTCCTACATAATGTTTACAAATGGAAATTCAAAAATTTACTATTTTCGGGAATTCGAAGATTCTGGTTTTAAAATTTCGAAAATAAATGTTTTCGGTAGTTTTATTTTCTTTTTTTAATTTTCATTTTTCGGAAAAAGTTTCTTTCGGTAATCACTTTTTCAGTATTTTTCCACACTCGGGAATTGTAAAATTCGGAAAGTTAGTAAATAATTTCTAGATTTTGAAATTTGGGGAATTTACAGATTTGAATTTTTTGAAAATTTTAGAAATAATTATTTACGGTATTTTTTTTTTTCTTAGAAATCTTCATTTTTCGGAAAATTTTTGTTTCGGCAATTATTTTTTCAGTATTTTTCTATATACAGAAATTTGAAAGTTCGGAAATTTACTAAGTAATTTCTCGAATTAACGATTTTTGGAAATTTTATTATTTGGGTTTTAAAATTTCGAAAAAAAATTCTTACAGTAATCCTTTTTTTTTTTTTGTATTTTTCCACATTCTGGAATCTTCATTTTTCGGAAAATTTCTCTTCCAATAATTATTTGTTCAGTATTTTACTACATTCGGGATTTTAAAAATTCAACAAAAATTTTGTCATCCCCAAAAATCATTTGTGTAAAATTTTCGTCGAAAGAAAAATGTCTCACGATTTCCGCTTAAATTTCCCTGAAAATAAATATTAAAAACATTTTTTCTTGATTTACTAGAAAATTATTTGTTTATTTGTTTAAATAAAATTTGTAGACCCAAAATTTTAAATTAAATCCAAAATTTCTTCTGAAATTTAGCAAGAAAGCAATGCCCTCAATGCAAAACTGAAAACGCTCCGTCAATGGTTCTTCAAGAACCACTAAAGCCAAAAATAAAACACTGTTTTGAATCTAAGGAACAACTTTCTGAAAAATTGAGACAAGCGACTCTCTTTCACGAAATGCAACGCGCTTTGAACTGCAAACGTCTCAATGTCCTCGTAAGTTGATTTTATATAAAATAATACTTGAAATAACATTTAAAAAAACCCATTTATTTGATTTTATTTTTTTCTTAATTTAATTTTAATTTTTATATTAAGATTTACTGCCAGATACTTTAGATTTTAAGTCCGTTAAGAATATTTTGATTAAAAAAATTAAAAATAGAAATAATGAAATAAAAAAATTTTTTAAACGTAAAAAAAATATTAACTGAAATTTTTTAATTTGCCATTAGTATCTACTTAAAAAAATAGGTTCTATTTCCTTGAAATCTTAAGGTTTTTTTCTGAATTAACAAAGTAAAATATAAAATGTTTTATTCAAATAGTTAAATTTCCAACCAAGAAGATTGATTTTCTACCGGATAATTTGAATTTTGAACAAAATACATCAATTTTTATCCAAAAAGAATTTTTTTTTATTTAATTTAAAATAAAAGCAGTTGGATTTATCCAAAAACTATGAATTTTCAACAAAATACGTAAATTTTCAGCAATATTCAACCCCAAATGTGAATTTAAAAAAACATATTTTCAACCAGATTATTTTTTTACCAGACAGTTGAATTTTAACCAAAAAGGATGAAATTTCTACAAAGAATTATTTCAAACCAAAAAGATGAGTTTTCAACAAAATAGTTAAATTTTCGATTTAAAAAATTCTTTATTCATATTTTCAAGAAAATATATACATTTTCTGTAAAAAATTAATTTTTAACTATAAAAGATACATTTTTCAACTAACATTATGAATTTTCAAACGAAAAAATTAAGTTTTAAAAAAGTAGTTTAATTTTTAACCAAAAAGTTGAATTTTGCGACTAGAGAGATGAATTTTCAACTAAAA
>NC_046665.1:127998309-128005458 GCF_010883055.1 Belonocnema kinseyi
CCAAAAATGTGATTTGTCAACAAAAAAATTAATTTTCTAAAAAAAAGGTTGATCTTTTACCATTAATCTTTAACAAAATGGTTCAATTTTCAATTTAAAAAAATTTTTAGTCATATTTTCAAGAAAATATATACATTTTCTGTAATAAATTAATTTTTAACTATAAAAAATAGATTTTTCAACTAAAATTATGAATTTACAAACGAAAAAATTAAGCTTTAAAAAAGTAGTTTAATTTTTAACCAAAAAGTTGAATTTTGCGACTAGAGAGATGAATTTTCAACTAAAAATGTAATAGTTTTTTTTCATCACAAAAAGATTTTAATTTGAAATAAAAAACAGTTGAATTTAATAAAAAAATACGAATTTTCTACAAAATGAATACATTTTCCATCAAATATTTGAATTTTCAATCCAAAAATGTGATTTGTCAACAAAAAAATTAATTTTCTACAAAAAAGATTGATTTTTTACCATTAATCTTTAACAAAATGGTTCAATTTTTAATTAAAAGAAATTTGTTTGTCGAGAAAAGACAAAATTTAAATCAATAAATTCAATTATTAAGAAAATAGTTACATTTTTAGTAAGAAAGTTAATTTTTGACAAAAAACAAAGAATTTTCAACTTAAATTAGGAATCTTCAGCCAAAAAATTAAACTTTGAAAAATTAGTTTAATTTTGAACAAAGCAATTGAATTTTCTACAAAATTTTTGCATTTTCGATCCAAAAATGTGACTTGTCAAAAAAAAAAATTAATTTTTCACAAAAGCAGATTAATTTTTTACCTGAGAGTTGCGTTTTTAACTGAGAAAGATCAAATTTCTATAAAAAGAAATATATTTTCACACATATTTTATTGGTTGACGATTCATTTATTTAGGTTTATTTTTATTAAAAATTATAATTTTTATCAAAAATGTAGCTATTCCATTTTTCGTAGAAAATATTTTTTTTTAGTTAAAAATTCAAGTGTTTGGTTGAAAATTCATAACTTTGGTGAAAAAAATTTTGCTAAAAATTCGTTTTCTTCATTCTATTATTTGTTTAAAAAATTTTTTTCCAGTCGAAAATTAATATGTTTTATTAAAAATTTGCCTGTTAGGTTTAATTGAACTGTTCTTAATTAAAAATTAACATCCTTTTGCGTTGAAATATTAAATATTACATGTTTAGTTGAGAATTCATTTTTTTCTTGTTCAAAAATCAACTAATTTGTTTAAAGTTGAACTACTTTCGAAATAAATTATTATTTTTTATTCAAGGGTTTTATTATTTCAGCAGAAAATTAAAATATTTTTTTGGAAATTAACTGTTTTATTGAATATTCATATTTTTGGTTAAAAATTAAACTACTTTCATAGAAAATTAAAGTTTTTGGTTAAAAATTAAACTGTTAATTTGAAAACTGAACTATTTTGTTTAAAATATACTTTTTTTAAATTAATTTTTCATCTGAAAATTTAGCTATACTTTTTTTTATTGAAAATTTTTCCTTTAAATGTCGAAAATTCAACTATTTGTTGAAAAATTCGTCGTTTGATAGAAAACTAATTTTTTTTTTTGATAGAAAATTAATGTTTTTGTTTGAAAATTTATCTTTGTAGGGTTAAAAAATCAGCTCTTTGATAAAAAATTCAACTATTTCGTTTAAAGTTTCATACTTTTATTGAAAATCCAATTTTTCTATTAAAGTTGTATTTTTTTGTCGAAAATTCAACTGTTTTGTAGAAAATTCATCTTTTGACTGTGAAAAAAAAAAAACGGTTTGGTTAAAAATTAATCTATTCTGCTGAAAATTCAACTGTTTGGTTAAAAATTCATGTATTTTGTTAGAAAACTAATCTTTTTTGGTAAAAAATTAATTTTTTTTTCATTAAAAATTTATCTTTTCAAGCTAAAAAGTCAGCTCTTTGATGAAAAATTCAATTATTTCTTTAAATGTTTCATAATTTTCTTCAAAATTTACCTTTTCTGTTAAGTCGGATTTTTTTTGACAAAAATTCAACTTTTTTATCGAATATTCGTTATTTTGGATTCAAAATTCAACAGTCGAAAATTCAACTGTTTTGTAGAAAATTCATCTTTTGACCGTGAAAAAAAACGGTTTGGTTAAAAATTAATCTATTCTGCTGAAAATTCAACTATTTGGTTGAAAATTCATGTATTTTGTTGAAAATTCGTCTTTTTTTTTTAAATAAACTTTTTTTGGTAGAAAATTAATCTTTTTATTTGAAAATGTATCTTTGTAGAGTTTAAAAATCAATTTTTGGCTAAACAAGTCAACTAGTTCGTTGAAAATTTCATACTTCCATTGAAAATCCAACTTTTCTATTAAATTCTTTTTTATTTTGTCGAAAATTCAACTGTTTTGTAGAAAATTCGTCTTTTTGACTTGAAAAAAAACGTTTTAGTTACGAATTTAACAATTCTGCTGAAAATTCAACAATTTGGTTGAAAATTCATGTATTTTATTTCAAATGCGTCTTTTGTTAGAAAACTAATCTTTTTTAAGAGAAAATTAATTTTCTTCATTAAAAATTTTAATTAAAAATTAGCTCATTAATGAAAAATTCAATTATTGCGTTAAATATTTCATAATTTTCTTTAAAATTCAACTTTTCTATTAAAGTCGTCTTTTTTTGTCGAAAATTCAAAGGTTTTGTAGAAAATTCGTCTTTTTGGCTTAAAAAAACAAACAATTTGGTGGAAAATTAAACTATTCTGCTAAAAATTCAACTGTTTGGTAGAAAATTAAACTATTTTGGTGAAAAATCGTCTTTTGTTAGAAAATTAATGTTTTTTGGTAGAAAATTAATTTTCTTTATTACAAATTTATCTGTTCAAGTTTAAAAAATGAAATTATTCGTTAAAAGTTTCATAATTTTCTTCAAAATTCACCTTTTCTGCTAAAGTCATATTTTTTGGACGAAAATTTAACCATTTTATCGAACATTCGTTATTTTGGATTCCAAATTCAACTTTACGGTTTAATAATTGAACTGTTTTCTAGAAAATTTGTCTTTTTGGCTTAAAAAAAACAATTTGGTAGAAAATTAAACTATTTTGATGAAAAATCGTCTTTTGTTAGAAAATTAATGTTTTTTGGTAGAAAATTAATTTTCTTTATTACAAATTTATCTGTTCAAGTTTAAAAAATGAAATTATTCGTTAAAAGTTTCATAATTTTCTTCAAAATTCACCTTTTCTGCTAAAGTCATATTTTTTGGACGAAAATTTAACCATTTTATCGAACATTCGTTATTTTGGATTCCAAATTCAACTTTACGGTTTAATAATTGAACTGTTTTCTAGAAAATTTGTCTTTTTGGCTTAAAAAAAAACAATTTGGTAGAAAATTAAACTATTTTGGTGAAAAATCGTCTTTTGTTAGAAAATTAATGTTTTTTGGTAGAAAATTAATTTTCTTTATTACAAATTTATCTGTTCAAGTTTAAAAAATGAAATTATTCGTTAAAAGTTTCATAATTTTCTTCAAAATCCAAATTTTCTGCTAAAGTCGTATTTTTTGGACGAAAATTTAACCATTTTATCGAACATTCGTTATTTTGGATTCCCAATTCAACTTTACGGTTTAATAATTCAACTGTTTTGTACAAAATTTCTCCTTTTGGCTTAAAAAAAACAATTTGTTAGAAAATTAAACTATTCTGCTAAAAATTCAACTGTTTGTTTGAAAATTCTTGTATTTTGGTGATAAATCGTCTTTTGTTAGAAAATTAATCTTTTTTGGTAGAAAATTAATTTTCTTAATTAAAAATTTATCTCTTCAAGTTAAAAAATGCAATTATTCGTTTAAAGTTTCATAATTTTCTTCAAAATCCAACTTTTCTTCTAAAGTCGTATTTTTTGGACGAAAATTTAACCATTTTATCGAACATTCGTTATTTTGGATTCCAAATTCAACTTTACGGCTTAATAATTGAACTGTTTTGTAGAAATCTTTCCTTTTTGGCTTAAAAAAAAAAACAAATTTGGTAGAAAATTAAATTATTTGTTCTAAAATTAACTTTTTTTATCGAAAATTTATATTTTTTGCTGAATTTATCTTCTTTTGTTATTAAAAATTTGTCCTTTATAAGTTTAAAATTAAACTTTTTGGTTGAAAATTCATCTTTTCAGGATAAAAATTCAACTATTTGATAAAAAGTTTAACCATTTTTTTTTAAATCGTCATTTTTTGTTGAAATTTTAACTTTTTTGTTTAAAATTCGTCTTCTTTGTTAGAGAAGTAATTTTTTTTTTTTAATTTATCTCTTTTGGCTAAAAATTCAACTTTAGGGTTGAAAATTCGACATGGATTTAAATGTTATTTTTTGATCAAATAAAACTTAACAGATTCTTTTTCGTTATTTTTTCCCGATCAAACAATTTATAGATATTGCTGAAGGTTTTTGAAAAATGTAATTTAAAAAAAAAATTTTTATTCAATTTTTTTTTATTGAAAAAATAATAAAACAAGTTTTAACTTTTTTCAAAGTTTTATTTAAACTGAAGAAGCTAATTTTTATAATTATTGTAGCTTATATTATTTTATTTATTTTAAAAAAGTAATTGCATTTTTTAAATTAATCTCGCGATCTTAAAAAATGATTATATTGAAAAAATCGAAAGAACTATATAAAAAAAAGAAAAATGCTGCCTACTTCTGATTTTTTCAAAAAAGATCATTTAGACGGACTAGAAATTTAAAATGTCTCGCGGCTCACCTAAAAAAATTTGTAATAAAACAAAAAATTTACCTCTCTTATCTCTAAAAAGTGTGAAAATTAGATTTTAATATTATTTTTTAGGAGAAAAAGTACGCTCTTGTTAAAAGGGAATACTATAGAAAAGCGAAGGAGGTCGAGATTCTGAAGGAAAAGTATGAAAATTTGTTGAAGATTGATCAAAATCTTCACAAACATGTTGAGGAATTTGAATCGAAAAAAACGAGTCATTCGCAAAAAACCAGTTTTATGACTCCAATTTCAAGTGTTTCTTCGATTATTGGCAGTTCTCAAAGCATCAGGTAATCTATTCAGATTCTACAATTTTATGATCAAAATGATTTTTTAAATTAAGTTTTTTTCAAAAGTTTAAATTAAAAATTCAATCTTTATTTTAAATTAAACCAACCCTTATTTTTAAGCCTACATTTCCAATTAAAATTTTTTTTATGATGTTTGAAGTCGTAAACAATTAGGAATTAAAAGCCTTCGAAAAAATTTTTAAAAAAATTGAAACTAGATGGATAGAATGGATTTATGTTTTTTGGCAATTGAAAAATGGAATTTGAAAAAAAAATTTGAACAAAATGGTTAAATTCTTAACGAAAGCAGAATTATTTTCAAACAAATTTTGAACAAAAAAAAATGAAATTTTTACCGAAAGAGATGAATTTTCAAATTGGAAATAAGAATTTTGAACCTGAAAACCTGAATTTCCAACATAGAAGTTAATTTAATCGATTAAAAATAACTTTATTTTTCGAAAATCCAAAATTTGCTAGAAAACAACTATTTGTTTAAAATTTTGTGTTTTTGTTAAAAACTCATATTGCTTGGTACAAAATCAATTTTTTTGTATATGTCTAGTTAAAAATTAAACTATTTCGTTTGAAAATTACCTTTTTTTATGAAAATTCAAACATTTTATAGAAATTGTAACTATTAGTATGAAAATTTCTGTATTTATTTTAAACTTTTTTTATTTAAAAATGCAATCGTCTGGGTAAAATTTATTCCATGATGGTCAATAATTTACATTTTTATTGAAAATTCGAAAATTTAGTAGAAATAAAATTTTTGTAGAAGATTTATTTTTTTTGTTTAAAAATTCATCTCTTTCTGCAAAATTTTCACCTTTTTTGGTTAAGAACGCAACCGTTTGAATAAAATTTAATCTATTTCGGTTAAAAATTAACTTTTTTATTGAAAATTAAAAAATTTGGTAGAAATTTCCACTATCTATATGAAAATTTATATGTTTATTAAAAATTCATATTTTTTGGTAGACAATACATTTTTTTGTTTATAAATTCAACTGCTTTGTTGAAAACTAATCTGTTCTAGGTTTTTTTTTTTTTAAATTACTTTCTGTAGAAGTCTCGATTGAAAATTAACTTTTTTTTGTTAAAAATTCCAAAATTTCATAGAAATTTGAACTATTTGTTTGAAAATTTGTGTATTTATTGAAAACTCACATTATTTGCGAAAAATCTGTTTTTTGGTTGTAAATTCAACTGTTTGATTAAAAATTAAGCCATTTTAGTTGAGAATTCAATTATTTTTATGAAAATTCGATTTTATGGAAATATATTTCTTGGTTTAAAAATCAACTCCTTTTTTTAGAGTTTCACTTCTTTCTTCAAAATTAGATTTTTTTGTTTAAAATTAATTTATTTTCTGTTCGAAATTAATCTTCTTAACGGAAATTTGAACTATTTTGTAGAAAATACGTTTTTATTACAATATTTTTTTTGAAAATCAAATCCTTTGTTGAAAATTTCGCTTCTTTCTTCAAAACGAAAAATTTTATTATTCAAAATGAATTTTTTAAAATTAAAAATTAATTTTCTTAACTGAAATTTTAACTATTTTGTAGAATTTATTCTTTTTTCGTTTAAAAATCAACTCCTTTTTTTTTTAAGTTGCACTACTTTCTTCAAAATTATATTTTTTGTTCAAAATTGGTTTTTTTTTATTAAAAATTAATTTTCTTAACTTTAATTTGAACTAATTTTATAAAAATTCATTTTTATTGAAATATCTTTTTTGGTTTAAAAATCAACTCCTTTTTTTTTTTAATTTCACTACTTTCTTAAAAATCAAATTTTTTCGTTCAAAATTAATTTTCTTAACTGATATTTGAACTATTTTGTAGAAAATTGCACTACTTTCTTAAAAATTAGATTTTTCGTTCAAAATTAATATTTTTGTTTGTCAAAAATTAATTTTTGGAACTGAAATTTGAATTATTTTGTAGAAAATTTGTTTCTATTAAAATATATATTTTTTTAAATTAAATCCTTTTTTGAAAATTTCACTACTTTCTTCAAAATGAAATTTTTTCGTTCAAATTTTTTTTTTTTTCTGTTCGAAATTAATTTTCTTAACTGATATTTTAACTATTTTGTAGAAAATTCG
>NC_046665.1:128005558-128016117 GCF_010883055.1 Belonocnema kinseyi
AAAATTAGATTTTTCGTTCAAAATTAATATTTTTGTTCCTCAAAAATTAATTTCCTCAATATTAATTTTAATTATTTTGTTGAAAACTTGTTTTTATTAAAATATCTTCTTTGTTTAAAAATCAGCCCCTTTCACTTTTTCACAACTTTCTTCAAAATTCGATTTTTTTGTTAAAAATTATTATTTTTTTATTAAAAATTAATTTTCTTAACTGAAATTTTAACTATTTGGTAGAAAAGTATTTTTGGTTTAAAATCCAACTCCCTTGTTGAAAGTTGCACAACTTTATTAAAACCTAGATTTTTTGTTAAAGACTAATTTTTTTTTTATTAAAAATTAATTTGTTTTTGCTAAAGATTAATTTTCTTAACTGAAATTTGAATTATTTTGTTAAAAATTCGTTTTTGTTACAGAGAATCAATTTTATTGTTATAAACGCAACTGTTTGATTAAAAATTAATTTTTGTGTTGAAAACTTGAACTGTTTTGCAAAAAATAAGTCTCTTTTTATTAAAAATATATCCTTCAATTTAGAAAATCGACAATGATAGTTAAAAATTAAAAATTGAGCAGTTTAGCGAAATTTTATTTATAATATTTTAATTGGAAATTTTTGAAAACTTCCACTGTAGATTAAAAATTTGTGGAGCTTCAATTTAAAAATTAAAAATATTACAATAACCGTAAAAATTTCTTGCAAACTGGGAAATTTTTTTCTTCTATCAAAACAGCCACCCTGATTTAAAAAATTGAAATTTCATCGAAATTTTAAATATAAAATTGGACCAAGTTCATCCACAATTCGAGATTATTTAACCATTTGAAAGTTAAATTTTTTAAAGATAAAAATAGAAAAAAGATATTAGAATATAAAAGGTTTTGAATTGAAATTTTGAAAAATAACATTTTTCTTTCCTAGTTCCTGCAGTTCTGTGAGAACTCGAAGCCAGTCCTCGATACCGGAACATCTTCTGCAGGCAAGTTCCAAATCTTGCAAAAAATCCCAGATTTGTCTGAATTTGCAGAAAGTCTTCAAGTGCCAGAAATACTTCGAGAAGAGCTCCAATCTTCTCCAATTACACTCTCAGCTCCAACTTAATTTAAATTACAAAACAACCCATTACATGGCCTAAAAACCATTTTCTCTTTCATTTTTATATCAATTTTCTCATTTTAAAATTCAAAGTTTATAAATTATTATTCTTAATTATTTATTAAAAAAAAAAAAAATGGTTTTCTAATTTGTTATCTTTAATCATAAAGAGTACCAGAGATATAATTTAATTTACCCATTTTCAGTAAATCGGTCATTTTAATTTAATAAATAAATTGTTACAAATTTCGTTAAAGTTCTCGCCTAATTAATTTGAAAATTGTTAATCATAAATTAATATTGTTTTCGAATAAAGATTAAAAGTAGATTTTTCGCTGTTATTATAGCGAAAGAAATAACAAACTCGTTTCCGAGTCGCATAAGGAATTTTTTTAATTTGTAAATAATAAATCAATTTTAAATGTTCAATAGATTTTTTAATTGTTTTCTTGTTTTTTTTTCCAGTTCTTGCTGGCGTTCGGATTTTTCTGAAACTTGAAATTTCGGAAATTTTTTCTTGATTCTCGCTCACTTTTTCTTGAAATTATTTCACTGCTGAAATTTCTTCATTCTTTTATCAGAAAATTATTTCAAAAATTAATTCGAATTAAATTTCACAAATATTGTTTCATATTTTCTAGATCAAATGAAGTAAAAGAGAATTTACTTTTTATATCAATAAATTATAAATTAATTAAAGGTCATATTTTCATAGACAGGCCTCGGACTCACTTTAGAGTTAAAAAATAGTGTAAATAGCGACAGAAATTTGACAAAATACTGTCAAAATAGTGTAATAACATTTTTCATGTTTAAATGTTATTTTTTTTATTTAATTTCCTTAATTTTTCGTTATAAATTTACCTTTTTCGGTAAAAAAAATGGAATTATTGGATTCAAAATTTAATTATTTTGTTGAAAAATCATCAATTTTCTTACAAAAGCATGTTTCTTGTTTGAAAATTCAACTGGTTAAAAATTTATCATTCGATTCAAAATTTAACTATTGTGTTAAAGATTCAACTTTCATCAAATTTTTTCGTTCTTATCTAACAATTTTTTTTTTATATAGAAATTTTCGAGTTAAAAATTCAAATTTTTTGTAGAAAATTCGTTTTTTTTTTATTTTTCTACTTAAATTCCTACTGAATTAAAAAAAAAAAACAATTAACAAAATCCACTTATTTTTGGTAGGATTTATTAAATTTTTGGTTATAAATTCACCTTTTTTGCTAAAAAATGGAATTATTGGATTCAAAATTTAATTATTTTGTTGAAAATTCATCAACTTTTTTTTACAAAATCATGTTTCTTGGTTGAAAATTCAACTGTTTTGTTTTAAAATTCACCTTTTTTGGTAAAAAAATTAAATTATTTGATTCAAAATTTAATTATTTTTTTGAAAATTCCAAATTTTTTTCTTAAAAAGTCATTATTCTTGGCTGAAAGTTTAACTGCTTTGTTTAAAATTAATTTTTTTGGATTAAGAATTTTAAAAATTCATTCAAATATTTTCTCTGTTATCTAATAATTTTATTTCTATAGAAATTCTCGAGTTAAAAATTCAAATTTTTTGTAAAAAATTCGTCTTTTTTTTATTTTTCTACTTAAATTCCTACTGAATTAAAAAAAAAAACAATAAGCAAAATCCATCTATTTTTGGTAGGATTTTTTTAATGTTTGGTTATAAATTCACCTTTTTTGCTA
Source organism: Belonocnema kinseyi (assembly GCF_010883055.1). Lineage (NCBI taxonomy): Eukaryota > Metazoa > Arthropoda > Insecta > Hymenoptera > Cynipidae > Belonocnema > Belonocnema kinseyi. The sequence continues at coordinate 128,008,359 of NC_046665.1, forward strand.
AAAAATGGAATTATTGGATTCAAAATTTAATTATTTTGTTGAAAATTCATCAATTTTCTTACAAAATCATGTTTCTTGATTGAAAATTCAACTGTTTTGACTAAAATTCAACTTTTGCGGTTTTAATTTTATTCATTTAATTAAAAATTTAATTATTTTGTTGAAAATCCAACAATTTTTTTAAAGTTCATTTGTGGCTGAAAATTTAACCGTTTTCTTTGAATTTTATCTTTCTTGGTTTAAGAATTACAAAATTTCATTCAAATTTTTTCTTTCTTATCTAATAATTTTTTTATATGGAAATTTTCGAGTTAAAAATTCAAGTTAAACTTTTCTACTTAAATTCCAACTGAATAAAAAAAAAATTAGCAAAATCCACTCATTTTTGAGTGGATTTATTACATTTTTGGTTATAAATTCACATTTTTTGGGTAAAAACAATAGAATTATTTGATTCGAAATTTAATTATTTTGTTAAAAATTCATATTTTTACTTTGGAATTAAAAAATTTCATTCAAATTTTTTCTTTCTTATCTAATAATTTTTTTTATATCGAAATTTTAGAGTTTAAAATTCAACTGTTTTATAGAAAAATCATTTCTATTAAACATTTTTCTGCTTAAATTCCCACTGAATTTTTAAAAAAACCTCAATAAGCAAAATTGACTTATTTTTGGCTGGATTCATTAAATTCTTGGTTATAAATTCACATTTTTTGGTAAAAAAATGGAATTAATGGATTCGAAATTTAATTATTTTGTTCAAAATTCATCAATTTTCTTACAAAATCATGTTTCTTGGTTAAAAATTCAACTGTTTTGATTGAAATTCAACTTTCACGGTTTTATTTTTATTCACTTTATTGAAAATTTAATAATTTTGTTGAAAACTGAACCGTTTTGATTAAAATGCAACTTTCGTGGTTTTAATTTTATTCATTTGATTCAAAATTTTATTATTTTGTTAAAAATTCAACAATTTTTCTTAAAAAATCATGTTTATTGGCTGAAAATGTAACTGCTTTATTTAAAATTCATTTTTTTACTTAAGAATTAAAAAATTTCATTCAAATTTTTTCTTTCTTATCTAATAATTTTTTTTATATCGAAATTTTAGAGTTTAAAATTCAACTGTTTTATGGAAAAATCGTTTCTATTAAACATTTTTCTGCTTAAATTCCCACTGAATTTAAAAGAAAACAAGAAGCAAAATCCATCTATTTTTGGTAGGATTTATTAAATTTTTGGTTATAAATTCAACTTTTTTGGTCAAACAAATGGAATTATTGGATTCGAAATTTAATTATTTTGTTAAAAAATCATAAATTTTCTTACAAAATCATGTTTCTTGGTTGAAAATTCAACTGTTTTGTTTAAAATTCAACTTTCGCGGTTTTAATTTTATTCATTTGATTCAAAATTTCATTATTTTGTTGCAAATTCAACTATTTTTTAAAAGTAGTCTTGTTTATTGGTTGGAAATTTAACTGTTCGTTTAAAATTCAACTTTCGCGGTTAAATATTTAATCATTCAATTTAAAATTTAATTAATTTGTCGAAAATTCAACATTTTTTCTTAAAAAGTCGTTTCTTGGCTGAAAATTTCACTGTGTTGTTTAAAATTTATCTTTTTGAGTTAAGAATTAAAAAATTTCATTCAAATTTTTGCGTCATTATCTAATAATGTTTTTTATATCGAAATTTACGAATTAAAAATTCAACTGTTTTTAGAAAAATCGTTTCTTTTTAAATTTTTTCTGCTTAAATTCCAACTGAATTAAAAAAAAAAAAACAATAAGCAAAATTCACCTATTTTTGGTAGGATTTATTAAATTTTTTGTTATAAATTCAACTTTTTTGGTAAAAGATAGAATTATTTGATTTGAAATTTAAATATTTTGTTGAGAATTCAACAATTTTTCCTAAAAAGTCATGTTTCTTGGCTGAAAATTTAACTGTTTTGTTTAAAATTTATCTTTTTGGCTTAAAAATTACAAAAAATTTTATTGAAATTTTTTCTTTATTATCTAACAATTTTTTTATTATATAGAAATTTTTCGTGTTTGAAATTTATCTGTCTTGTCGAAAATTCGTATTTAAAAAAAAAATGTTTCTACTTAAATTCCAACTGAATTTAAAAAAAAAAAACCAATAAGCAAAATCCAGTTATTTTTGGTAGGATTTATTAAATTTTTTGTTATAAATTCAACTTTTTTGGTAAAATATAGAATTATTTGATTTGAAATTTAAATATTTTGTTGAGAATTCAACAATTTTTCCTAAAAAGTCATGTTTCTTGGCTGAAAATTTAACTGTTTTGTTTAAAATTTATCTTTTTGGCTTAAAAATTACAAAAAATTTTATTGAAATTTTTTCTTTATTATCTAACAATTTTTTTATTATATAGAAATTTTTCGTGTTTAAAATTTATCCATCTTGTCGAAAATTCGTATTTAAAAAAAAATGTTTCTACTTAAATTCCAACTGAATTTTAAAAAAAAACCAATAAGCAAAATCCAGTTATTTTTGGGTGGATTTATTACATTTTTGGTCATAAGTTCACCTTTTTTGGTAAAAAAATTGAATTATTTTATTTGAAATTTAAATATTTTGTTGAAAATTCAACAATTTTTCCTAAAAAGTCATGTTTCTTGGCTGAAAATTTAACTGTTTTGTTTAAAATTTATCTTTTTGGCTTAAAAATTACAAAAAATTTTATTCAAATTTTTTCTTTATTATCTAACAATTTTTTTATTATATAGAAATTTTTCGTGTTTAAAATTTATCTGTCTTGTCGAAAATTCGTATTTAAAAAAAATGTTTCTACTTAAATTCCAACTGAATTTAAAAAAAAAACCAATAAGCAAAATCCAGTTATTTTTGGTAGGATTTATTAAATTTTTGGTCATAAATTCACCTTTTTTGGTAAAAAAATTGAATTATTTGATTCTAAATTTAATTATTTGGTTCAAAATTCCACAATTTTCTTACAAAATCCTGTTTCTTGGTTGATGATTCAACTGTTTTATTTAAAAATTCATCTTTTATGGATGAAAATTTAATTATTTTCTTGAAAATTCAACAATTTTTCTTAAAAAGTCATGTTTCTTGGCTGAAAATTTAACTGCTTTTGTTTAAAATTCATCTTTTTGACTTAAGAATTAAAAAATTTCATTCAAATTTTTTTATTTTATCATTTTTTTTATATAGAATTTTCGAGTTTGAAATTCAACTGTTTTGCAGAAAATTCGTATTTTTGATACAAAAATTTAACAACTTGGTAGAAAATTTAACTATTTGGTTGAATATTAATATTTTTTATTTAAGAATTGAATTTTTTAATAAAAATTCATCTTTTTGGGTTGACATTAAACTCCTTGGTAAAAAATTCAACTATTTTTAGCTAAGAGTTCATTATTTTCGGTTGAAGTCTATTACATTTTTAGTCAAGAATTTATCTTTTGGTTAAAAAATTTCATTATCTGTTCAAAATTAAATTATTTTATTAAAAATTTATACTTCTTGTTCGAAAATTCAATCAATAGTGTTTCAAATTGGTCTTGTTGGTTCAAAAATTCAACAATTTGATTGACTTTTTTTTCTTGACTAAAATTTTGTTTATTAAAAATGCAAATGTTCAATTAAAAATTAATAAATTTCGGTTGGAAATTAACTTTTTTTTGTTGAAAATTCAAGAATTTGGTAGAAAATTTAACTATTTGGTTGAAAATTGGTATATTTCTTAAAAATTCGTCTTTTTTATAGAAAATACAATTTATTAAATAAAAATGCAACTATTTGGTTGGAAATTTATCTATTTTAGTTTCTGTTGCAAGAGATTTTTTGACTCAAAATTCTACTTCTTGATTAAGATTTAAACTACTTTATTAAAAATTAATTTCTTTGATTCAAAATTATTTTTTTTTATCTAGAAATTTCACTATTTGGTTGAAAATTCTAATGTTCTACTATTTTGTAAATTTTTTTTTATTATTGAGAATTATAATTAATAATGAAAAAAATGTTAATTATAATTAATACTTTCAAATGAAAATTTAATTACCTAATTTTGAGCAAAAAATTAATCTTTTCATTTTGAAAATTCAAATACGTAATTAAAAATGTTTAGAAACGAAAAAATGTAAACTAAAAATTAATTAAATAAAATTTGGATAAAATATAAAAATATTGGATCTGTTAGAAAATTAATCTTCTTGGTTAAACATTGAACTATTTGTTTAAAAATGTGTGTACTTTTTTTAAAAATTTATCGTTTTCGGTAAAAAAAATTAATCTTCTGTGTTGAAAAATTATATTTTTTGGTTGTGAATTTAATTATTTCGTTAAAAATAAAATAGTTTCGTGAAAAATTAATCTGTTTTATTTGAGTTTTCAAGCATATTTGCTTGAAAATTCAACAATTTGACTGATCTTTTTTCTTTTTTGACCATAATTTTTTTTTTCAAATTGGAAATTCAACTATTTTCTTAAATATGCTTATTTTTGGTTTTAAAATATATATCTTCTTGTAGAAATTTGATCTTTTTTGGTTAAAAATGCAATTCTCTAGTTAAAAAAATAATGTATTTTAGTTGAAAATTCAACAATTTGGTAGAAATTTTAATTATTTGTTCAAAAACTTGTGTAATGCTTGAAAATTCGTCTTTTTGACAGAAAATAAAGTATTATTTTTGAATGCACCTGTTTGGTTAAAGTTTTTAATATTTGGTCAAAAGTTAACTATTTTGTTAAAAATTCATATTTTCGATTGAAAAATTCAATTTTTTTTTTTTGTAGAAAATTAGTCTTTTTGGCTGGAAAATTCAACAAATTTGTTGATTTTTTTTTTAATGAAAAAACTGTCTTTTGGGCTGAATTCAACTATTTTTTGGTTGAAAATTATAGTCTTTTTTTTTTAAATAATTTTCAATCGAAAATTTAACAGTTTGATAGAAAATTCAAGCCTTTGGTTAAAAGTTAACTTTTTGTTGAAAATTCGTATGTTTTCGTGGATTGTTTTTTTTTTCTTGTAAAATGATTTTTTCGTATTTGAACATTCTTTTTTTTTATTGTTTCAAAATTTAACAACATAGTAGAAAGTTTAAATTTTTTATAGAAAATTCAATTATTAGTTGGAAGATTCAAATATTTGTTTGACATTTTTTTTTTATTTTCTGACTAAAAAATCTTTCTTTGTTCAAAATCCAACATTTTCGTTGAAAATTTGTGTTTTTTGGTTGAATTCGACTATTTTTGATTGAAAGGTTACCTTTTTTAATTTAAAATTTGTTTTTATTTTGCTTGAAAATTCAACAATTTGTTTGCCTTTTTTTTTCTTTCCCAATTAAATCTTTTGCTGAAAAATAGTCCTTTTTTAGTTGAATTAATCTATTTTTGGTTTCCAATTCAAATATTTTTTGCTTGAAATATAAACTGTCCCATTTTTTGTTGAGTTTTTTTTGTTTAGTTGAAAATTCGTTATTTTTACTAGAAAATTTGAATTTTCTCTTCAATTTTTTTGTTTTGAAATTTAACTTTTTGGAAATTAAGCAGTTAATGAACTATTTTCTTAGAAATTCATATTTTCGGATTAAATATCAATTTTTATCATATAAAATTATTCTTTCTGGCTTGAAAATTAAATAATTTAGTTGACATTTTTTTATTTTCTGACTAAAAATTTTTTCTTTGTTCAAAATCCAACTATTTTGTCAAAAATTAACCTTTAATGTTTTTGGTTGAAATTTTCTTTATTTCCAGTTTGAAAAATTCTTTCAAGTTGAAATATCTACTTTTCTGTAAAAAAAATTTTGTTTTGAAAATTCATATTTTCGAATTAAATATACATTTTTTCGTAGAAAATTATTCTTTTTGGCTTGAAAATTACACAATTTGGATCAATTTTTTTTTCTTTTCTGACTGAAAAATCTTTTTTTTTTTTGTTCAAAATCCAACTCTTTTATTAAAATTTTACCTTTTTCAGTGGAATTCAATTATTTTAGGTTTACAATTCAAATATTTTTGAGTTGTAATATCAATTATTCTATTTTTGATTGAAAATTTATCTTTTTTTAGTTAAAAATTCATTTTTTTTGGCTTATAAATTCCACAATTTGCTTGAAATTTTTTTCTTTTCTGACTGAAAAATTTTTCTTTGTTCAAAATCCAACCCTGGTTGAAACTATTAATATTTTTTGGTTGAAATATCAATTATTTCATTTTTTGTTGAAAAATTGTCCTTTTTAGCAGAAAATTCAACTTTTCTAGTATGAAATTAATCATTTTCCTCAAAATTTTCTTTAATAAAAATTTAAGAATTTAGTAGAAAATTTAAATTTTGCTATAGGTTTCCAATATTTGATTAAAATTCCACTATTTTTGGTTCACAATTCAAATATTTTTTGGTTTAAATATCAACTATTCCATTTGAAATTTTTCTTTTTTGATATAAAATGCATTTTCTTTTTTTAAATCTTTCTTTCTTTATTCAAAAATATTTCTAAGTTGAAATTTCTACTTTTCTGTAAAAATTTTTTGTTTTAAAAATTCATATTTTCAGATTAAATACAAATTTTTTAATTGAAAAATATTCTTTTTGGATTGAAAATTACAGAATTTGTTTGATATTTTTTTCTATTTTCTGACTGAAAAATATTTCTTGATTCAAAATCCAACCTTGGTGGAAAATTTAAATATTTTTTGTTTGAAATATCAATTATTGCGTTTTTGGTTAAAAATTAATTTTTCTAACTTTAAAATTCGTCTTTTTTTGTGTAAAAAATGGTCTTTTTGGCCATTTTTTGTTGAAAATTTGTCTTTTTTTAGCAAAGAAATCGACTTTTTTAGTAAAAAATTAATCTTCCTAAAAAAATTTTTTCTTTCTTCAGTGAAAAATCTTTCCTAAGTTGAAAATTCTACTTTTTAGCTTAGAGATTTTTTTTTAAAATGAAAATTCACATTTTGGGTTGGAAATAAAACTGTTTTGACAAAAATTGTCTTTTTTTTAATTTAAGAATTTATTAGAAAAATTAACAATTTGGTAGGAAATTCAAATTTTGCTATAGGTTTCTAATCTTTGGTTAAAATTCAACTATTTTTGGTTCACAATTCAAATATTTGTTGGTTAAAATAAATCAACTATTCCACTTGAAATTTTTTATATAAAATGCATCTTTTTTTTTTTATTTTTTCCTTTCTTTATTGGAAAATCTTTTCAAGTTCCAAATTCGACTTTTTTGTTATAAATTTTTATTTTTAAATGAACTTTCCTCTTGAAAATTAATATTTTCGGAAGGAAATTAACCTGTATTGTTAAAAATTTATATTTTTTGATAAAATATTCAACTCTTTCGCAGAAAATTTGTTTTTGGAAGCTTCAAAAGTAAGTTTGAAATTTGTATTTTTTCCTCAAATCTTTAGAGGAAAAAAGTAATAAATAAAAATAATTAAATAACAATACTTTGAAACAATCCATCCAATTTTCTCAATAATTCTCTCTCTTCTCACTCTCCCTTTTCATAAGGATCCCAGGAAGTGGAATTCGGGTCCTAGGAATGAGACAGGAATTAAATTAAATCGATTTATTTGATGCGTCGACAATTTGCCAGATAATTACACTATCTGATTTATAAAGTATATTTTTATATATATATATATTTATTTATATAATTTGTATAATACACTGATAGTCTCTGTCTTTTATGTAGATATATTTTATAAATGCTAGGCCACCTAAAAAAGGATCCCTTTATCAATAATT
>NC_046665.1:128016217-128021642 GCF_010883055.1 Belonocnema kinseyi
TACACCAGTTTGTCTCGATCACTCGTAAAACAAAGATTATTTCATTATTGTATAAAGTAATAACAATCATCGTATGCGTGTAAGTTCTCTATAGAAAAAGAAAAGAGGAAAAAAAAATAAAAGTATTCGAGGAATGTTGTTCGGTTAGTGTGCACTGATGAAATAACGGTAAACGAGAGTGGCTAGAACTCCAAGCGCGATCGGAATCAACCAGGATCTCCAGGAGCCACTGCAATTTCCAATTCCAATCATACCACCTTGCAGGAACTAATATTTCGACACGAAAATAATCCTAAATTCAAAACTGAAACGCTCCACCAAAATCAAACTCTTTTCCGTCATTTTTCGTAAAATTAGATAAAGAGCACACTGGGTGATTTATACCCAAGGGTATTAAAACGTGTGCTGTTCCGACGGTATTGGATAGTTTTTTGACAAGAAAATCAATTAATGATGTTTAATCTATCTAGTGTAAGGAGAAAAAGGTTTCATAACAGTTTTTGAAATTTAAAGTAGTTAAAAAAAATCCTTTTTGGAAAAAAAAATTTTTTTAATGATACAGCGCTTCAAATATAAAATTAGTCTTGAAGGTTTCGTTCCAAAGAAGGTATTTATTCTAAAAAATAAAAGCTTCAATTCAATGAAAAATTAAACACCGTACTTTGCGCGATTAAACGATTTTATTGATCTTAAACTGCGTACAAAAATTATAAAAATAAAAATTACGCGAAAATGACCCAGAAAAATAGGTTTGCATGTTATTTGTTAATCTGCGGCCATATGTTCCATTTTCTTGAATTTGATACGTTTTTTTAAATCGCAAATAAGTCGCTGGGTGTTTTACACCCGGTATGCCCTTTAAGGATTAAGAATGGAATTCAAATTTAAAAATTTCAGAATATAAATAAAAATAAAATTATTGTATAATTACATTATATAATATAATTATATTATACATAGTTATATTATAAATAAAAAAAAATTAACATAAATTCAGAATTCGACCATCAATTCATTCGTATATTAAATTCTCATAATTTTTCAATTTGGAAGATGTAGAATTGAGAACTTGCCCTTTAATTTTCAAAACCATTAAAATTTAATAATTTCTATTCATATAGCAATAATAACTTTTTCAAATTGTAAAATATTAAATTATAAATTATGTAATTTGTAAATCATACAAATTTTAAAATTTTCATTTCCATATAGTAAAAATTGAAGTTTTCCATTGTAAAACTTCAAACTGTAAAAGTTTGAATTGTAAATCATTCAAATTAATGACTTTTAAGTATTATGAATGAAAAATGATTTAATTTGTATTATTCTTATTAAAAATTTCTTCAATTTCAAAAATTCAGAACTAAAAAATTAATTTTTTATCTTGTAAATCATCCCAATTTAATCTTTTTTATTTCTATATCGTAAAAATTGAAAAGTTTTTCATTACAAATCTTCCAAATTCTACAAGTTTGAATTGTAAAGCTTTCAAATTAATGAGTTTTTATTTGTTTAATATGTAATTAAAGAGTAAACAAGTTTTAAGGTTTAAAAGTCAAAATTCCTTATTTTTGATGATTTACCCTAGAAATTTCTCCAATTTAGAAGATTTAGAATTAAAAACTGGACTTTTAATTTTAAAAATGATCCAAATTTAAGAATTTCTATTCATAGTAACCTTTGAAAATAAAAAAACATTGAATTATAAATCTACAAAAATAAAGAGTTCTTTATTTTTAAAATTTTCAATAAAACAAGATGCAAGTTTTAAGTTTTATTGATTAAAAATTATTTAATTTGTATTATTTTAATTCAAAATTTCTTCAATTTGGAAAATTCAGAACTAAAAAATTAATTTTTGACCTCGCAAAATCATCCAAATTTAAACATTTTTATTTATTTATCGCAAAAATTGAAGTTTACCATAACAAATCTTCCAAATTCTACAAGTTTGAATTGTAAAGCTTTCAAATTAATGAGTTTTAATTTTTTAATATCTAATTAAAGATTATACAAGTTTTAAAGATTGAAAAGTAAAAATTCTTTAACATTGATGATTTGCATTATAAATTTCTTTAATTTAGAAAATTTAGTACTGAAAACTTGACCTTTTATCTTGAAAAACTATCCAAATCCAAACATTATTATTTCTTTACCTTAAAAATTGAAGATTTTCCCCTTGAAAATCTTCAAAATTGTAAAAGTTTGTATTAAAAATCTTTCAAATTAATCAGTTTTTATTATTTTAAATATTAACATAAAGATTATAAAAGTTTTAAGATTCAAAATTCTTCAATTTTGAAGATTAAATTATAAATTTCTTCAGTTTGGAAGATTTAGAATTGAAAACTTGAATTTTAATTTTAAAAATCATCAAAATTTAAGAATTTTTATTCACAGAACAATAGAAACTTTTAAAAATAGTAAAACATTGCATTATAAATCTACTAAATTAAAGAATTCTTAATTTATAAAATTTACAATTAAAAAAATAAAAAATTAAAACTTGACTTTTTATTTTAAAAATGATCCAAATTTCATAATTTCTATTCGCACATCAATAGTAACTTTTAAAAATGGTAACACATTGAGTTATAAAGTATAAAAATAAATTATAATAATAAATCAATTGACTTTTATAAATTATAAATAAATTATAGTTCCTAATTTTGCAAGTTTACAAAAAAGAGGCAAATTTTATTGATTAAAAATTATTTAATTTGTATTATTTTCATTAAAAATTCCTTCAATTTAGAAAATTGAGAACTAAAAACTTGAGTGTTTATCTTGTAAAATGATCGAAATTTAATCATTTTTATTTGTGTATCGTAAAAATTGAAGAGTTTTCTATTGTAAATCTTCAAATTGTAAAAGTTTGAATTGTAAATCTTTCAAATTAATGACTTTTAAGTTTTATGAATTAAAAATTATTTATTTTGTACTATTTTCATTAAAAATTCGTTCAATTTGGAAAATTCAGAACTAAACAATTAATTCTTTAATTTTGATGATTTATACTAGAAATTTCTTCAATTTGGAACATTTAGAATTGAAAACCTAAATTCATTTTCAAAATCATCAAAATTTAAGAATTTCTATTCTCATATTAAACGTAACTTTTAAAAATGGTAAAACATTGAATTATAAATCTACAAAATTAAAGAATTCTTCATTTCTAAAATTTACAATTAAAAAATATTGAAGTTTTAAGTTTTATAAATTAAAAATAATTTAATTTGTATTATTTTCATTTAAAATTTCTCCAATTTGGAAGATTTATAACTAAAAACTTGATTTTTGATCCTGTAAAATGATGCAAATTTAATCATTTTTATTTCTGTATCTTCAAAATTAAAGAGTTTTCCATTACAAATCTTCCAAATTCCATAAGTTTGAATTGTAAAGCTTTCAAATTAATGAGTTTTTATTTTTTTAATATGTAATTAAAGATTATACCAGTTTTAAAGTTTTAAAGTAAATATTCTTTAATTTTGATGATTTACAGTAGAAATCTCTATAATTTGGAAAATTTAGAACTAAAAACTTGATTTTTTGATCTTCTTAAATCATACAAATTTAAACATTTTTATTTCTATATCTTAAAAATTGAAGACTTTTCCATTACAAATCTTCAAAATTGTAAAAGTTTCAATTGTAAAGCTTTCAAATTAATGAGATTTAAAAAAAATATTATTAAAGAACATAAAGTTCTCAGATTTAAAATTCTTTAATTTTGATGATTTCCATTAGAAATGTCTTCAATTTGGAAGATTCATAATTGAAAACTTGATTTTTAATTTTAAAAATCATGTAAACATAAGAATTTTTATTCCTACATCTACAAAATTCAAGAATTTTCAATAGTAACTTTTAAAAATTCTAAAACATTGAAGTACAAATCTAAAAAATTAAAGAGTCCTTAATTTTTAAATATTCGCATAAAAAAAATACGAATTTTAATTTTCATAAAGTAAAAATGATGTGATTTGCATTATTTAAATTCAAAATTTCTTCAATCTGGAAAATTTATAACTATAAACTTGACTTTTTATCTTGCGAAATTATCCAAATTGAAACATTTTTATTTTTATATCTTCAAAATTGAAGATTTTTCCATTTAAAATCTTTGAAATTGTAGAACTTTGAATTGTAAATCTTTCAAACAAAAGGGTTTTTTACATTTTAAAATTTACAATGGAAAATTATGCAAATTTTAAAATTTTTTAAATTTACTATTAACCAAAATTTTTAATTTAATATCTTTAAAATTGATTTTTTTTAATCTTGAAAATCTACAACTGTAAATTATGCCTTTTAAGTTTTAAAATTAAAAATGGAAGATTTAGAATTGAAAACTTGAATTTTAATCTTCAAAATTATAAAACTTTAAATTATAACATTAAATTATTGTCAATTTTGAAAAGTTACAATTGAAAAAATGCCCATTTGAAGTTTTATAAATTAACAATTATGTCATTATTATGATTTACATTCGAAATTTCTTCAATTTCGGAATTTAAAACTTGACTATTGGTCTTCAAAATCATTCAAATTAAATTTTTTTAAATTATAAATCCTTCAAATGAAAAAGTGTTTAATTTTGAAAATAAAAAATAAAAAATCGTGCAACTTTTAAATTTCAGTTAAAATGTTCTTATTTTTGATGTTTTATAATAGAAATTTCTGCCAATTTGGAAAATTTGAAACTCTTCAATTTTGATCTTCAAAACCATCCAAATTGAAGAAATTTTATGAAACATAGTTAAACTTAAAGTGTATAATTTTTTAAATTATCAATAAAAAAATCAAACTAGGCGCCGATTTAGGTTTAAAAAATTGACTTTTGAACTTAAAAACATCCAAATTGTAGAATTTCAAATCTATAAAATTAAAGATTTTTTTATTTTTGATAATTCAAATTTTAAAATGATGCATTTTTAAGTTTTCAATTAAGAACTCTGTAATATTGACAATTTACATTCGAAATTGTAAAACTTGAAATTTTACATAATTTTTATTTTATCCAAATACTATTTTACATTTTTTTTACCCTACCGAAATACTATTTTGCATAGTTTTTGTTTTATAGAAATACTATTTTATATAATTTTTATTTTATCGCAATACTATTTTCCATCGTCTTTACTATACCGTAATTCTATTTTACATAATTTTTTTTCTGGAAATAATAATTCACAGAATTTTTTTTCTGCCAAAATATTATTTTCCTTCATTCTTATTTGATCGAAATACTATTTCAAAGAGTTTTTTTTCTACCGAAATACTAGTTTACATCATTTTTCTTTTATAGAAATACTATTTGACATCATTTTTATTTTATCAAAATACCATTTCATATCATTTTTATTGTATCAAAATATTATTTCATAGAGTTTTTTTTGTACCGAAATACTATTTTAAATTC
>NC_046665.1:128021742-128033425 GCF_010883055.1 Belonocnema kinseyi
ATCAGAATACAATTTTATATCACTTTCTTTCTCAAAATACTATTTCACAGAGTTTTCTTCAACCGAAATACTATTTTACATCATTTTTCTTTGATCAAAATATATTATTTTTACTCTACCGAAATTTTATTTTGCATACATTCTGTTTTATAGAAATACTATTTAACAGAATTTTTTCTACCGAAATGCTAGTTTACATCATTTTTATTTTACAAAAATACTATTTTACATCATTTTTACTTTATCAAAATACCATTTTATATCATTTTTTATTTACAGAAATACTATTTCACAGAGTTTTTTTCTACAGAAATACTATTTTACATCATTTTTATTTTATCAAAATACCATTTCATATCATTTTTATTGTATCAAAATATTATTTCACAGAGTTTTTTTGTACTGAAATACTATTTTACATTCATTTTACTTCACCCAAATTGTATTTTACATAATTTTTATTTTACAGAAATACTATTTTACATCATTTTTATTTGATCAGAATACAATTTTATATCACTTTCTTTCTCAAAATACTATTTCACAGAGTTTTCTTCAACCGAAATACTATTTTACATCATTTTTCTTTGATCAAAATACATTATTTTTACTCTGCCGAAATTTTATTTTGCATACATTCTGTTTTATAGAAATACTATTTAACCGATTTTTTTCTACCGAAATACTAGTTTACATCATTTTTATTTTACAAAAATACTATTTTACATCATTTTTACTTTATCAAAATACCATTTTATATCATTTTTTTATTTACAGAAATACTATTTCACAGAGTTTTTTCTACCGAAATACTATTTTACATCATTTTTATTTGATCAAAATACTATTTTGGAGTATTTTTTCTCTATACATGGAGAGAAATTTTAAGAGATTAAATATTACATAATTATTAATATTATATAACAGATTTTTTTCCTAGATACTAGTTTAAATTATTTTTATTTTATCGCAATACTATTTTAAATACTAATTTTAATTCTTCCGAATGATCGTTTGACTAAAAACTTGATTTTTGATCGTGTAAAATGACGCAAATTTAATCATTTTTATTTACGTATCTTCAAAATTAAAAAGTTTTCCATTACAAACCTTTCAAATTCTACAAGTTTGAATTGTAAAGCTTTCAAATTAATGAGTTTTTATTTATTAATATGTAATTAAAGATTATACCAGTCGTAAGATTTAAAAGACATTATTCTTTAATTTTGATGATTTACACTTAATATTTTTTCAATTTGAAAGATTTAGAATTGAAAACTTGACTTTTAATTTTCAAAATCATCAAAATTTAAGAATTTCTATTTACACATCTACAAAATTCAAAAGTTTTCAATATTAGATTTAAAAAATCCTAAAACCATGAATTATAAGTCAAGAAAATTCAATGGTTCCTAATTTTGCAAATTTACAATAAAAAAGATGCAAGTTTTAAATGTTATTGATTAAAAATGATTTAATTTGTATTATTTTAATTCAAAATTTCTTTAATTTGGAAACTTTAGAAATAAAAACTTAATTTTCGATCTTGTAAAATAATAATCCAAATTTAATCAGTTTTATTTCTATATAGTAAAAATTGAAGAATTTTCCATTACAAATCTTCAAAATTGTAAAAGTTTGAATTGTAAAGCTTCCAAATTAATCAAAATACGTTATTTTTACTCTACCGAAATTTTATTTTGCATACATTCTGTTTTACAGAAATACTATTTAACAGAATTTTTTCTACCGAAATACTAGTTTACATCATTTTTATTTTACAAAAATACTATTTTACATCATTTTTATTTTATCGAAATATATTATTTTCACTCTAACGAAATTTTATTTTGCATACATTCTGTTTTATAGAAATAATATTTAAGAGAATTTTTTTCTACCGAAATATAAGTTTAGATCATTTTTATTTTACAGAAATACTATTTCACAGAGTTTTTTTCTACCAAAATACTATTTTACATTCATTTTACTCTACCCAAATAGTATTTTACATCATTTTTATTTGATAGAAACACTATGTAATAGGATTTTTTTCTTCCGAAATACTAGTTTACATGATTTTTATTTTACCAAAATACATTATTTTTACTGTACCGAAATTTTATTTTGCATACATTCTGTTTTATATAAATACTATTTAAAAGAATTTTTTTCTACCGAAATACTAGTTTACATCATCTTTATTTTACAGAAATGCTATTTTACATCATTTTTATTTTATCAAAATACAATTTTATATCATTTTTCTTTCATCAAAATACTATTTCACAGGTTTTTTTTTTCTACCGAAATACTATTTTACATACAATTTACTCTACCCATATAGTATTTTACATCACTTTTATTTTATAGAAATACTATTTAATAGGATTTTTTCTTCCGAAATACTAGTTTACATCATTTTTATTTTACAAAAATACTGTTTTACATCATTTTTATTTTATCAAAATACTATTTCACAGAGTCTTTTTCTACCGAAATACTAGTTTACATCATTTTTATTTTAAAGAAATACTATGTAATAGAATTTTTTGCTACCGAAATACTAGTTTAAATCATTTTTTTTTCTACCGAAATACTATTTTACATTATTTTTATTTTAGCAAAATACATTATTTTTACTGCTCCGAAATTTTATTTTGCATACATTCTGTTTTATAGAAATACTATTTAACAGAATTTTTTCTACCGAAATGCTAGTTTACATCATTTTTATTTTAAAGAAATACTATGTAATAGAATTTTTTGCTACCGAAATACTAGTTTAAATAATTTTTTTCTACCGAAATACTATTTTACATCATTTTTATTTTATCAAAATACATTATTTTTACTCTACTGAAATTTTATTTTACATACATTCTGGTTTATAGAAATACTATTTAACAGAATTTTTTTCTACCGAAATACTAGTTTACATCATTTTTATTTTAAAGAAATACTATTTCACAGAGTTTTTTTTCTACCAAAATACTATTTTACATTCATTTTACTCTACCCAAATAGCGTTTTACATCATTTTTATTTTATGGAAATACTATGTAATAGAATTTTTTGCCACCGAAATACTAGTTAACATAATTTTTTTCTACCGAAATACTATTTTACATCATTTTTATTTTATAAAAATACATTATTTTTACTCTACCGAAATTTTTATTGCATACATTCTGTTTTATAGAAATACTCTTTAACAGAATTTTTTTCTACCGAAATACTAGTTTACATCATCTTTATTTTACAGAAATACTACGTTACATCATTTTTATTTTATAGTAATACTAAATAACAGAATTGTTTTCTTCCGAAATACTAGTTTACATCATTTCTATTTTACAAAAATACTATTTTACATCATTTTTATTTGATCAAAATACCACTTTATATCATTTTCCTTTTATCAAAATACTATTTCACAGAGTTTTTTTCTACCGAAATACTATTTTACATCATTTTTATTTTAGCAAAATACATTATTTTTACTCTGCCGAAATTTTATTTTGCATACATTCTGTTTTATAGAAATACTATTTAACAGAATTTTTTTACCGAAATACTAGTTTACATCATCTTTATTTTACAGAAATTCTATTTTACATTATTTTTATTTGATCAAAATTCCATTTTATATCATTTTTATTTGATCAAAATACTATTTTCTATTATTTTTTCTCTATACATGGAGAGAAATTTTGAGAGATTAAATATTACATAATTATTAATATTATATTATATAACAGATTTTTTTCTACCGAAATACTAGTTTAAATTATTTTTATTTTATCGCAATACCATTTTAAATACTAATTTTAATTCTTCCGAATGATCATTTGTCTGCATTTTTATATTACTTAAATTCTATTTTACATCATTTTTATTTTTACAAATTCGTAACACACAGAATTTTGTTTCTACCGAAATATTATTTTACACAATTTGTATTTTACCCAATCGCTACTTTACATCTTTTTTATTTAACCAAAATACTGTTTTACATCACTTTTATATTTCGTAATTGTTGCCAGGTGTCATAGTTTTTATTTTCATTTTTTCATTATATTTTTATTTTATTTTATCTTTTTTTTTACCAAATTACTATTTGCCATTATTTGTATTTTAGTGAATAAGTATTTGTCATAATCTTTGTTTTTCGAAATTGCGTTTTTGTTAAAAATAATTTAAATTCGTCCGAATCATCAGATGTAATAATTTTTGTTCTACTGAAAAACTATTTTTTGCATAATTTTAATTGGAATGTGATTCATATTTGAATTTGATACGCGATTCATATGCGTCATCTGTTTTTCAATCGCTCGTAAATATTTTATCATTCGGATCATTTATATTGCAGAGTTTGCAAATCGTATCAATAAACCAATTTTGAGCGGATCTTACGTATTTTGATTGATTCTATTCTACCATAAAACTATTTTGCATAATTTTTATTCTACCAAAATACTATTATGTCTTCACCATTTTTATTTAGCTAAAATGTCATTTTTATTCTTCAGAAATAAGGGATGAAATATTTTTCCGAAGAAAAAAAAAATCCCGAACGTTGAAAAATGCCGAAAATAAAATTACCAACAATGTTTATTAACGATATTTTAAATATTTCGAAACTAAAACTTATACGGTTAATCAGTTGAAAAAATCTAAAAATCATCAAATTACAGAATTTAAAAAACCGACTTTTCAAAATTCAGAAATGAGCAGATTCTAAAAATTAATAAATTCCTAAAATTTCAAAAGTTCCAAAGAAAAAAATAATAATATTCTTCTATCTGTTTAAGAATAATATTTTATTCGATATATGTGTATAGTTTAGAATTAAAAAAATCTCTTTAAAATTGAAATTTTCTTTACTAAACTTTTCCTCTAGTTTCTCGTCCATATAAATTTCGGTAAAATAAAGATCAGCCAAATTTTGAAGCGCTTTCAAAAAATGAAACTTTCAGAATGTTATAAAGTTCGAAAAATAAAAAAAAAACATTCTAAAACGAACATGCAACAATCACAAATGTGTAAATTTGGACCCAAACCTAATCCAAATTTTACAATTCTCTATTAAAAATTATAATGTTATTCATACAGATTATTGTAAATATGGAGGCGTTTTCAGTGAATTCAGCAAGGATCGTGCAAAATGTAAAAATATATTCTGGAGCTCTCAAATATCACGTAGGATAAAAAAATTATTTTATTTAAAATACTTGTGTAAAAATGTAAAAAAAAAAAATGTATTTAAAGATTATTTTCGGCAAAATGTTGTTAAAAATGAGAAAATAACATTAAATAATATTTGAGGGCTCCCCAAAAGTGTAAATTAAACTTTAAAAATTTTGTTAAAATAATTAAATTTTTAAATACCTAGAGTCATCATTTTCTACAGTTCCACTCTCCCAGTATTTGGTAACTTTACTGTCCGTTTTTGTTTTCTCTTTCTGAAATAATTTTAAAATAACACAAAATAATTTTTAAAATTAGAGACTCGCCGTTTTAATCCAGGAAACAAATTGACAGTTTAAAATAGAAGCTTAAAACGTTTTTTTTTTTTTATTCAGAAATTTGTAATACAAACGCTCGGTAATTTATACGTGGAAAACGGAAACTTATTCACTTTTCAATTAGACAATTTTAAATTCAATGCCGTTAAACCGTAAAATTTAAACTGTTATAAATTGAAAAAAGTTCAATAATTTCTTGTTAAAAATATAAATTCACGCTATAATTTTTAATGTTTTAAAATTAAGATTGAATCAATTAATTTGGAAATTATCAAAATTATATTATTTTTAGCAGTGGTAAATTAAATTAATGAAAAATTGAACGATTTTTTTAAGCTGAAAAATTTAAATTGCAGCCACATTATTTTAATTTTAGGTCGTTTTAAATTACAAATTGATCAAAAAAAAGAAAACATTTTAATGAATATTAATATATACAATAATAATTTAACAATATTGTTGAGGACATTTTTTTTGGTTAAAAATTAAAATGTTTTATTGAAAATTTGTATTTTCTTGTTGAAATAAACTTTTTTTTTCATTTTAAATTTAAAATTGTTCAAGTATAAATATCAACATATTCCGTTGTGACTTAATTTTTTTGAAAATTAAACTGATTTGTTAAAATTCTAAATAATTTGTTAATAAATCCTTTTTTTTAAACTATTTCGCTAAAAAATCGTTTTTAGAAAACATTAATTTTTTAACGGAGAATTTTATTTTTTTACAAGAATTTTTGGGTGAAAATTCTTTGAAGATTTATTGGTTTCAGTTGAGGATTTATTATTTTGTTGCAAATAAATCTCTTTGACTAAAAATTGAACTATTTTCTAAAATATTCCCTTTTTTTTAGAAAATAATTTATTTTGACTGAAATTTTAACTATTTCAGTAGAAGATTCATCATTTTAATTAAAAATTGACCTACTTTCGTAAAAATTTAATCTCTTTAATGAAAAATCCAAATACTTTCAGTTAAAAATTTTATTATTTGGTTGAAAATTCTGCTATTTTTGTATGGAATTCAAATATTAAGTTAAAAAATAACTTTTTTAGTTAAAAATTAATTCTTTGATTGAAAATCTGTCTTTTTGGTTAAAATAAACGGTCTCTTTTTATATTTTAAAATTAAAATATACATATAAGTACACTTTTTAAAAATAAATTAATTTTGTTTGTTTGAAAATTCAAATGTTTTGTTGAAAATTCGTCTTTTTATTTTAATGCAAATGTATAATTGAAAATTCAAATTTTGTTTGATTGAAATATCAACTTGTACAGTTTTCGTTATAAATTCTTTTTTTTCGGTTGAAAATTCCAATCTTGAGTTTTTTTTTTGGTCGAAAATTGAAACTATTTTGTTTTTTTTTCGCTTGAGAATCAATTTTTTTAATTGAAGCTTTCAAAAATTTTATAATAAAATCCATGAAACAGCAAAATTTGTTTATAGATTGAATATTTCAAATATTTCTAATTAAAAAAATATGAACCCATGCAATAATTCATTTCAAAAGTTCAATTTCAAACGCTTTTAATTTGTAAAAAAAAAAACAGAATATTTGGATTCGAACGATTTAAAATTAAATACTGTTAATAAAGATCAAATATTAATTAATTAATAAATATTATCTGGAAAAATTGATTAGTCTTTATATTTTATTTATAATTGCTAATTTTAAATAAAAATTAAAATATTGCTAAATATCACAAAATTATTAGTTTAAAAAAAATTCTTTTTAAATTAAAAACTTTAAAATTAAATTTTAAACACAGAAATAAAATTCTTTTGAAAAAAAATCCCTGTTCAAATTAAGAATTTTAATTCTTCTAGAAAATTCTCCATTTTAAACTAAGAATTAGAATTTTTCTGTAAAATTCCATATTCAAATTTATAATTTTAATTTTTTTGAAAATATCCCGTTTCCAATTAGAATTAGAATTCATTCTAATAAAAAAATTCCCTTTTCCAGCTCGAAATTTATTTAAAAAATTTTAACATTCCTTGTTCCAAGAAAAATTATAATTCTTTTGGATAAAATACCAGTTTCAACTCAGAATTGGTTAAAATTGGAAAATTCCCAGCTTCAACTCAGCATTAAAATTCTTTGAAAAATGTTCCTGTTCCAATTCAGAATTTTTTCCTTTTCGAAAATTTCCAGCACTAACTTGGAATTTTTTTAAATTTGAAAATTCCCGTTTCCAAGTCAGAATTATTATTATTCAGGATAAATTTCAGTTCCAACTATAAATTTGTAAAAAATGGAAAATTTCCTGTTTAAATTGAAAGTTAAATTATTTTTATTTCAAATAGTTTAAGAATCCTTAAAATGCTTCGAAATTTTATTTCCAAATCCTGAAACATTTACATATTTTACATTTTTTGAAATTAATTTTTTTTTTTAATTATGTCAAATTTAAGAAATTTTCTTAAAATCTTCCACATTCATTTTTGACAATTTTGTAAATCTTTATAAATCTGCTTAAATAATCTCTTAAAACAAAAAATCATTTTCAATTATCTCAGAAAATGTTTTTATTTTTCTGAAGACACTTCGTTTAAATTATTCGAAATAATTTCAAATTTCAAAGTAATTTTGAATTTTTTCAAATCTTCTAAGAATAGGAATTCAATTTTTATTTATATATTAAAATACAACAATTTGACTTACAAATTAAATTTCGTTAAATAGAAAAATTAAAATGGTAAAATTCAAAGGTTTTTTTTTAGTTTAAAATATTTAATTTATAATTACTGATTTTAGATTAAAAATCAGATCTTTTTTAAAGATTTAGTAACTTTCCTTTTTCTTAATTGAAAAATTTCAAATTGTATGGCTTAAAAATTTGTTAAGTACAATTCAAATTTCGATTTTAAACGCTTTTAGTTTTTAATTGTTCAAGTCTTTAAAACTGCATTTTAAAATTCTTTAAATACCAATGTACGTTCAAAAATTAAAAATGGAAAAAATTTAAAGTGAAAAATTTTCGAATTGATATCGTAATTGAAAAAGATCAAAATTAAACTAATTATTTAAAAACCGGTTAAAATTAAAGTTGAAAGAATTTTTTTATCTCTAAAAATTTGTAAAATTTCCAGTCATTTCTCGATCTCGTAAAATTCCCGGTCCAAAAAATAAAATTTCAATCCGAAAACAGTTCAATTTTTAACGCTAAAATCTTTAAATTGTTAATAATTAAAAAATCATTAATTAATTTCTATTTACAGTTGATCACAGTTTCATTTTCACCTTTTCATAGTTTGAAAAAAGATTATTTTATACTGAAAAAATATTTAAATAAAATCGAAAATTGAATAAAAACGTTTAATTAATAATCAAATAATTTGAATTTATTTCAAAATGGAAAATATGTATTTTATAAAGTTTCAATCGAAAAACATTTCGATTTTTAACGCTAAAATTTTTAAATTGTTAATATTTTAAAAATCATTAATAAATTTAACTACAATAATTATAACTCAAATATAATAATTTTAATCAAATATACTTACTTCTATTATTTCTCCTATTTTATAAGGTTCCATCATTTGTCTGGCATCACTTGAATGACCCACATCTTCGAAAGCTTCGGTTGAGTCACGTCCTGCTTGTTCCAAAAGAACTTCCTCTCCACCCGGATGCTTTAAAAAAATTAATAAACAATTTTGTTTATAGTATTTATTTATTTTTTTTAAAAAAAGTTTCAAGGCGTCCGTTTTAATCGACGAAATAAATTCCCGATCATTTTCCGGTTCGCAAATATTTTTCACGGTCAATGAAATTTAAAAAATGGAACACTAAAGCCACAAAATTTTCCACTTGACGTAATAAAAACTGAGCTTTAAATGAAAGCACTCAAAGTGTAACTATCATTTTTCAATATAAAAAATATATAAATCCACGTTATCATTTTTAATACTCTAAATTTAAAAAAATCAATCAATGACCTTTAAAATTTTCAAAATTATATAATTTTAAGGAATTTTAAGCTAAAAATATCAAAAATTGAATAAAATTCAACTGAACACTTTTGAAATTCAATTATTTTCTTTTTAAATAGTTTAAAAATCCTTGGAAAGCTTCAGAATTTTATTTCAAAATCCTGAGAAATCGAGAAGTTGTTTTAAATGTAAAATTATTTTGGAAATTTTTTCAGAACTTTTAAATATCTGTCAAAATTAATTGAATATTTTCTACAATTTTCTGAAAATCCTGCAATTTTTGGAAAATTTCTTGACAATTTGAATATATAAATAACAATTGAACATTTATTATTTGGAGCCGAAATTTGAGTAATTTTAAAAGATATGTTGAACAAAAAAATTAGATTCTCTTCAAGGATTGTGAAAGGCTTCAAAAGAATAAAAACATTTTCTTCAGATTCCTAGGAAAATTAAAAATAACTTCTTATTTTAAAAAATTATTTAAAGAAAACATTTTACAAGTTTTTCAAAGATTTAAACAAAATTTTCAAAAAACTATTCTAGAAGATTTTAAGAAAACTTTCTAAAATTTGCATGATAATTTTTTATCTTTCTAAAACCCCTAAATATCTCAATTTTTTTCTACAAATGTTCATTTGTAAACAAAAATTCAAATATTGCTGAAGATTTAATAATTAACCTTTTTTTTTAATTAAAAATTTCAAATTGAATGGGTTAAAAATGGAATATTTTAGACTGAAACAATATTTTTAATTTAATAAAATTCTTTCATTAAGAATATTGAATTATGAAGTTATTTTTAAGTTGAAAATTGTTTATAAACTTCCAGTCAAACCTTCACATTTGTTTAATAATAAATTTAACTGTTGTAAAATCGTTCTGACAAATCGTTTTTTTCACTTTATATTACTTAATGTGCAGATAAATTAAAAAAATGTATTTATTTATTAGATAAAAATGCTTTTTATCCGAAATTTTCAACATGAAAGGCTTTTATTATTTATTTGTTTAAGCCTTTAAGAAAGCATTTAAAAATTCTTCAAATTAAAAATGTAAGCTTAGAAATAAAAATTTTTGAAATAAAAAAATAAGTGAAATATAAAACTAATAAAAGAAAATAAAAAAATAATGTATATTAAAAAAATACTGATAAGTTTCTGATTAGAAAAAAATATAATAAAATCGATTTATAACGGCTCATCACAGATAAGCAAAAAAAGGGAAAAATATCTCTTTTTAATCGTGAATTTATCAGCACTGATTATCTCTTCTAAACAGCTTTTACTATCTCAAAGATCACAGCGCAAAAAGAGCTCAAGAAAGAGCTATTAATGTAATTCTCTGACAAAAAATTTTCGAAAATGAAGGAAAGATTAAACATTTATTTTTTGCATTTAAAAAAGAAACTATTTTTTTATTTCTCCCATCAATGAATGTTTTTCAATTAAATATATTAAAAAACCGACAAAACAATTTGAAATGGTAAAATAGAATATGAAACTTATCGATTGAAAATACGTCTGTTTCAAAAAATAACACGTATTTTATTAAAAATAAATCTTTTTTGGTAGAAAACTCATCTTCTTGGTTGAAAAATACAACGTTTAGATGAATTTTTATTATTAATGGACTAA
This sequence comes from Belonocnema kinseyi, assembly GCF_010883055.1. Classification (NCBI taxonomy): domain Eukaryota; kingdom Metazoa; phylum Arthropoda; class Insecta; order Hymenoptera; family Cynipidae; genus Belonocnema; species Belonocnema kinseyi. The sequence continues at coordinate 128,032,847 of NC_046665.1, forward strand.
AAAGTATTTATTCTTTGAAAATTCGACTTTTTTATTAAAAAATTAATCTCTTTTCGTAGAAATTTAATCTTTTTGTGGTTAAAAATTTGACCCTTTTTATTATAAATAAAAAATGCTTTTTTTTTTAAATACATTTTTTGCACATCCATTTCTTTGGTTGAAAATTGAACTATTTTGTTCAAAATTCATTTTTTCATTGAAAATTGATATTTTTCTTTAAAAATTTATATATTTCTTTAAAAATTGAATTATTTGTTTAAAAATGTATTTTGTTGAAGATATATATTTTTGAGTTGAAAATTAATCTTCCTAGTTCAAAATTCGTCTTTCTAATTGCATTTTTTGTTAAGAATTCACATTTTTTAGTTGGAAATTCAATTCTTTGTTTGGTAATTTAACTATTTTGTTGAAAAATCTTTCTTTCATTAGAAATATATCGTTTTATTTGAAAATTTAAATATTTGATTAAAAAATTTCATATTTTTTAAAAAACTTAACTATTTGTTTAAAAATGCATACATTTTGTTAAAGATATATATTTTTTTGTTGAAAATTAATCTTTTTGGTTAAAAATTCGTC
>NC_046665.1:128033525-128037218 GCF_010883055.1 Belonocnema kinseyi
TTTCATTTACCAAAAAAGTTCTATGGTTCACAAAAAAATTTTGTTCAATGGAAAAAAGAGGTTGGTAATGTAGGAATCCCACTGTGTCGCATGCCCTTAAGCCTGTTTTGAAATTTATTTATAGAATCACGATGATACTTCAATATTAAAACAAGGCAATTTGATTCATTATTTCTAATTAAGAATATAACATTAAAATTAATTGATGTTAATGTGAAATATTCATGAAACGAAAATTGTTATTTCTTCACTATATACTTATAATATTTATATTTTTATCAAAAATATATTTTTTATTTGTATTTAGATGTAAAAATATTGATGAATTTATTTTATAAGATAAACAATATATTAACTTGAAAAATATCAAGGGATACTTTTTATGAAGTGCACTCGAGTCTTCGAGTTAAGTAGTTCAGGTTACAAAATAGCCGCGAAAAAACAACTGATTAACATTCAATCGATTTGTGATTGTTTTATGATAATAAAATTAAAGCTTCATTTTAATTTTATTTTTGATTAAAGAAAATAAGAAAAAAAGAATCAATATAATTTATATACAATCTTCAGCATTTAAAAACTATTATTAATTTTAATTGCAAGAATTCTTCTTAAGACCCATTTTGAATTACGCGTCAACTGCAGTCAACCAGACAGCGACCCTAACGCAAGCGCAGTAGCTCAGGAATCCCGTGGCATTGTATATGCATCATTGCCGTTGGCGAACCTGTTGCGCAACATAACCTAAAAAGAATTAACAGACGTCACCAGGGTCGTCAGTGTCATTTAGTAAAAGTGAAAATCATTCGAATCCGTCGTTCGTCGGTGCAGGAAGTCCTAATTATCGTAGGTGCCTCCGCCCATCTTTCAAAAGAGGGGTTAGCAAGTGAATATTAAATTAGGAAATATTTATTTAGAAACTTTTTTGTGAAAATGACGTCCGAAGATTCGACTCCAACCTCCGCGACAACAAAATTTTTTTCACGGGCGGAGGTTGCTAAATACAACGACAGCAAGGAAACGTGGCTGATTATTCACAATAACGTCTATAACGTGACTGCGTTTCTCAATGAGGTAACTTTTAATCATTTTAATCGTTCGATCAATCTCCGTTTTTCCACCAGATCTTACTGGAAAAATGTCCTCGTAATTTTTATTGTAATATCCTTCTCTTCATTGCCTTGCAGAAAATTTCCATTTTTACAGATTTGTCCTCATTTTTTGTCATTTATAATTGCAAGATAATTGATTGTAGGTTATGTTTCTCTGTTTGTTGTAACTGGCAAAAAGAAAATGTGTAAAGAGTACGTTTTCATTTTCATTTTTGTCAATAGAATTTTGGAAAAGATAGTGAATTAAACATGAAATGAAAATTTTTGTTAAAATATTGTATTTTTTTCTGGGGAATAATTTCTATTGTCAAAAACTGACTGGATTTTCTTCAAAGACGTATTTTCCTTCAACCTTTGGACTCTTATGAAACAAGGTCATTGGTAGTATTTTTTCTGAACTTTTCATCTATAATAAAATCGTTGCAGGAAATGACTGCAATAATTAGTCATTGAATCAGCACATTTTTACTCATTGTAACTGAAGTCCAACTGCATAATCTGGGAGAACTTGAGGGAAAATCATTTATATTTTCATGTAATTCAAACTTGGATGATATAAAACGGGAACAAGGAGGTCGGAAAATCGTAACTAGTGTTTATCTCTTCAAGATAACGGGGTGCAGAATGCAGAGTCATTGCCATTTAAAGCCAAACAACTTAATTTTCGAATAATAGCATTAATTTTCTAGGAAAAAAGACGATTTCAAAAAAAAAATACATGGAATATTTACATATTCAGTGAAAAGCATTTATTTTCAAGAAAAAAAAAAAGAATTTTTAATAAATTAGTTCGATCTTCAACCAAGAAAATTAATATTTAAAAAAAAGATAAGTTTACAGTAACAAAATTTCAATATTTTCCTTTAAAAAATTAAGTTTTAACCGAAAATAAAGAGTCAGATTTTCAGTTTAGAAAATTAATTTTTTAATACAAATAACCGAATTTTGGAAAAATTTAGTTCATCTTTTAACCATGTAGTTGATATTTCAGCCAAAAAAAGATGATTATTTTTCATTAAAATCTGTTGATTTAAACCAACAAAAAAACGAATTTTCAACCAAGCAGTTGCATTTTTAATCAAAAAGATTAAATTTCTACCAAAAGATATGAATTTTTAAATAAAAAATGTGGTAAATCCTTCAACTAAAAAAAAATTAAATTTGAACAAAGTCGTTGAATTTTTAATAAAAAAAATGTTATAGTTGTTATATTAGTCATGAAAAGATTTTTATTCAAAAAAAATCTGTTGAATTGAACCAAAAGGGAGGAATTTTTAACAAAAAAAAAAAAGATTACCTTTCTACTAAAAGAGATGAATTTTCAAATTAAAAAAAAAATTAATCCATAATTTTTAACAAAATAATTAAATTTTGAATCCAATAGTTAAATTTTTTAACAAAAAATACAATTTTTGAAGAAAAAAAATTTTTTAACCAAATATTTGATATTAAAATGAATATTCGACAACCAAAAAACTAATATTCAACAAAAGAGTGAAATTCTACATAAAAAGGATGAATTTTGAAGATTCCTTTAACCCAAAATTAAAAAAAAATTATTCTTAATAGAGGAGTTATACTTTCAACCAAAAAAAGGATTTTTTTAACAAAATATATGAATTTGTGATAAAATATTGGAATTGAAATAAAATTTAAAACTAAAATAATTGAATTTTCAACCAGAGATAAATTTTCAAATAAAGAAAAAACGTAGTTTGAAAAAAAAAATAGTTTTACTATGAACCAAGTAGTCAACTTTTCAACCAAAAAAGATTAATTCTCAAAAGGAATTAAATTTTCTAATAAAAAATACGAATTTTCATCATTTTTTATTTTACCAAAAATAGTTTTAATTTTTAATTAAATAATTTTCAACCAAAACAACGAATATTCAACGCAAGAGTGAAATTCTCAACCAAAAATGTGAATTTTCAACGAAAATGAATCCTTAAACCCAAAAAATTAATTTTTAATAAAATAATTAAATTTTCAATCGAAGCGAGAAATTAAAAAAAAAAGTGATTAAAAAAACTAATTCACCTCTCAATCGGAGAAATAGATTTTCAACTAAAAAAAAAAACTTCAACAAAATGTATGCATTTTTAAACAAATAGCTAAATTGTTAAGCAAATATTTAATTTCTTAAACAAATATTTAAATTTTCAAAAAAAAGATCAATTTTTATTGTAAAAAATTTTTTTTTACTAAAATAGTTAAATTACCAACCAAAGCATTTTATTTTTAACCAAAAAAGATATATTTTCAATAAAAAATGTAATTAGAAAGACGAATTTTTAACCAAGAAGATTAATTTTCAACTAAATATAAAAATCTTTAACAAAATGTATGCATTTTTAAACAAATAGTTAAATTTTTTTTAATTTTTTAATTAAATATTTAAATTTTCAAATAAAACGATACATTTCTAATGAAAGAAAGAATTTTCAACAAAATAGTTAAATTACCAACCAAAGAATTTAATTTTTAACTAAAAAAGATATATTTTCAACAAAAAATGTTAGTAGAAAGACGAATTTTTAACCAAGAAGATTAATTTTCAACTAAAAATATATATCTTTAA
>NC_046665.1:128037318-128057061 GCF_010883055.1 Belonocnema kinseyi
TTTGATTTACAAAAAAAGTTCTATGGTTCAAAAAAAAAATTTGTTCAATAGAAAAAAGAGGTTGGTAATGTAGGAATTCCACTGTGTCGCATGCCCTTAAGGGCATGTGATACTTACAGTTTCCCCGGCTTTTTTTCCACAAATATGAAAATTTTTAAAAACTGAATTCGGAGATGCTATAAAATATCATAACGGACGTCCCCGGACTCTTTTTTGAGGGATAATAACAAAAAAATTTATTGTGCTAAATAAAAATTTTATGCACATGCATTATTTTGAGGTTACGTCGTTTTTCATCTCTTCCTTTCCAATATATAAAAATATATTATAATAATATTGTTAATAATATTATAATAATATAATATAACAATATTATATAATAATTATTTAATATATATAAATAAACTTTTTTGATTGCCTGCAAACAAGGTTAGTTCCGGGAGGTTAGTTACTATGTTTATTTGTAAGTCCAAAGTTTTCGACCACAAATATTGTGTAGTTTGGAAGTAACGCTCGGGTTAATTGTACCACACATAACCTCGAAATATACACGTACGTTGTTAGCAATATCAAAAATTTTTTGATAAAAAAACACAAAGAAAGTTTGTGGGGACGTCCGTTAGCATGTTCGCTATCATTTCCCATATTTTGAAGGCAAAATATTTCTTATCCTAGGAAAAAGCCGGGGAATCTAACACTGAAAAAATCGATACTATTTCCTAAGCGCTATGCAAATTAATCACATTTTGCTAAATTAAAACTTTTTTGAATTAACCCACAAAAAAAGTGTGCGGGGGCGTCCGTTAGCATGTTCGCTATCATTTCCCAAATTTTTAAGACAAAATATTTATTATTCTAGAAAAAAAGCCGGGGGAACCTAAAACTGGTAAAATCGACAATTTTCTAAGTATCACATGCCCTTAAGTTGTGATTGGGTCATCAGGTCCATGGTTTACCAGAGAAGTGACGCCTCACTGAAATAGTAGGTCCATGGCCAGTAAAATAGATGGACATGAACCCAATAATAACGTAGATATGAGCTCGATGCAAAAAATTATATTTTTTGTATCAGGAATTTCATCCCAGAATGTTCGTTTGTAACGATTTGATTATTTTATTATGTTATTTTTGAAAAATTAAAGAATCCAAATACACTTAGTGTGAAAAATTATTTTTTGTCAAGTTATCAAAAAAATAAGGTTTGGGTGAGTATCTAATAAATTAACTTGCAGTTATAAATCAAGGTCAGAGATGTCTTAGGTTACCTTATCAGGGAGACCCGTTTTGAATTAATCGTTGAATTAATTTGACACATCGAGTTCGTATCTAGGTTATCAATCAATCATATTTGCCATAAACCAACAAAGTAACTAGAGATGAATCCTATGAAAAATACTAATTCCACGATTAATTCAAACAAAATTATGTATATTACTTTATTATTAAAAATTTATTATCATCTTTTTACGGAGACCTGCTTTAAATTAATCGTGGAATTAATATGATTCCTAGGATTCATTTCTAGGATTCATTTCTAAATATTTTGTTGGCTTATGACAAATTTTATTGGTTGATAACCTAGATACGAACTCGATATGTCAAATTAATTTAACGATTATAGCCATGTGATATGTGGGTCACGTGACCAGACTCCTACCTTACCGACACTTTTTTTATTTCCCTGATTATTTTCGCACATAGCGCCACATTGAGTTGAAAATTTGGGATAATAAATAGGTAGCACTAAGAAAGGTGGGTCTGGTCCTACATTTTTATAATAATGAAAAAAGTTTCTTTTTGCACGCAATTTTTTTTGCCAAATTTTCAATTCAATGTAGCGGTTTGTGTGAAAATAATTTAGGAAATAAAAAAAAAAGTGTCGATAAGATAGAAATCTGGTCACGTGGCGCACTCGTCACATGGCCTTAATTCAAAACAGGTCTCGGTGAAATGGAGCCAGATGAAACTTTGTTGACTAATTTGTCGAAAATTGTAATCTCATACATACTATTATTGAAATCTGTACATGTACAATAATTTTCACTGATAAGAAATCACGTTTCCGATGTAAAATTAGTAAAATAACTTATAGAGAAATAATTAATTTGAAAATTCCCGCGCTTGGGCACGTGCCACGAGTGGCCTCAACGGCAGAAAATACAACCCCAGTTCTAACGTGTTCTTGCTTGTAGAAACGAGATACAACACGAGAGATCCGTAAAAGTTTTTTCGGTTTTTCTGTTATTTTTATCCCGTTTATTGTTGTTTTCGTGAAAATTTATTAATAATGGAGTCCAGTGATGTGGTACCGAAAAATTGGCTGAGATGTAACCTCTGTTTTTGCCTAATGTGCAAATCAAAAGATCCTTTTTCTCTCACCTTTTGCGGCCACATTTTCTGCAACAAGTGTATTAGAAAAGGTAAGCGAATTTTCCCCTAATTTGTAATTATTTTTGCAGAAAAAAAATGTTTTTAGAATATATTTTCATCTCGAGTATTTATGACTTTTGTTCAGTTATTTAAAATATAAAACACTTTTTAAGGCAGTTGTTTATTTGTTGTACTTTAGGGATTTAATTTGATTTTCGGAGAGAAAAAAATCATTTTTAGAATATAATATTGTCTCTATTTCTGACTTTACAATATTATTTAGAATATAAAATACTTCTCAAGATAGATTTTGATTTGTTGTACTTCAGGGATTTTTTGTTTGTTTTGTTAAGGTTAGGATTATTGGAAATTGCAATTTTGACGTTACAATTTTTTTTGTGTTTACAATTTTTTTTGAGGTTAGAAATTTATTGTTCTAATACTAATTTATCAGAAATGGGAAAAGTAAAGATTTATTCCTGTAATTAGCGATTTATGTCACAAATTTTTGAATATTTTTCCGACTTTTTTTTTAGCACGATATGTTCGGAATCCTTTTTCTCTTTTTTCAAGCTTTATATTAAAACGCACCCCATACACTTTTGTGAATTTGCAGGTCAAATATTTAAGAAATAAAAGACAATTTTTTTCAATCTTAGATTTACATTTTATGTGAAAGGATTACTTTTTTTTTTTTAATTTTGTCTTTCAAAAAGCTGTTATGCAAGTATTTTTTACGTTTTTTAAATTTAAAAACAAAATAGGAAGACCAAAAATTATTTGGTTGAAAATTCAATAATTTTGTTGAAAAGTCGTCCTTTTTGGTTCTAAATTCCTTTTATAGACTTGAAAATTCATTAATTTGGTTGCAATTTTTTTTTCTTGATCGAAAAATCTGTCTTGGTTGCAAATTCAATTAATTTTGTAAAAAATTCAACTATTCGTTTCAAAATTAATATTTTTTATTTAAATTTTTACCATTTTATAGGAAATTTGTCTTTATGGTTTGGAAATTCAGTAACTATGAAAAAACTGAACTATTTTGTTGATAATTAATTTTCAAAGAAATAAAAAATTTAACGATTTTTGGTTGACAATTTATCTTTTTTAAATGAAAATTTAACTTTTTTGTCGAAATTTCGTCTTTTAAATTTATATCGTCAATTTGTTTAATAAAAAATTCTAATATTTGTTTCAAAAATTGTATTCCTGCGTTAAAATGTTTACGGTTTTGCAGAAAAATTGGTCTTTTTCGTTTAAAATTTCAACAATTAAAAAAAAATTCTTTCGTGATCGAAAAATTTTTTTTGGTTGAGAATGCGATAAATTTGGTAGAAAATTCAACTGTTTGTTTCCAAAACCATATTTTTGATTTGAAATTTTTATTGTTTTGTATAAAATCTGTCTGTGGCTTGAAAATTTATTAATTATGTAGAATATTGCATTTTTTGTTTAAAAATCGTTTCCGAAGAAAGTAAAAATGTAACTATTTTTGATTGACAATTTATCTTTTTTTGTTGAAAATTCAACTGTCTTGGCCAAAATTCGTCTTTTTAGTTTGAAAATACAAATAGGTTCATAGAAAATTTAAATGTTTATTTTGAAATTTATATTCCCGAGATTAAATTTTCACTTTTTTGTGGAAAAATGTGTCTTTTTGGCTTTAAAATTCTACAGTTTTTGCAAAATCTTCTTTGTTTCTTGACTGAAAACTCCTTTTTTTTATGAAAATTTAATTAAGTTGGTAGATATTTCAACTATTCGTTTTAAAATTTATATTCTTAGTTAAAATATTTGTTGTTTTGTAAAAAAAAAACTAAATATTCTTTACTGACAATTTAACTATTTTTTGTTGACAATTTATTTTTTTTAATTAAAAATTCAACTGTTTTTTCGAAAACTTGTCTTTTAAATTTGAATATTCAAATAATTTGGTAGAAATTTTAAATATTTGTTTAAAAATTCATATTCCTCAGTTGAAATTTTCACTGTTTTGTAAAAAAATTCGTCTTTTTGGCTTGAAAATTCAACAATTTTGTAGGAAATTGAACTATTTTGTTGAAAATTCGGTATTTCAACTAAAAATTGAACTCTTAATTTTTTCGTTGGCAATCTTTCTGTATTTAAAATTCAATTCTTTTGTAGAAAAATCGTCATTTTTGTTTAAAAACTCTACCATTTTTTCGAAATATATTTTTTTTAAATAAATGATTTCTTGCTTGGTTGAGGATTCAACTTATTTGATTGAAAATTCGTCTTTTTCATTTGAAAATAAAAAAAAAAATTGGTAGAAAATGTCACTATTAGACTAAAAATTAACTTTTTTTGTTGTAAATTTATATTTTTCGGTTGAAAATTCAACTGGTTTGCAGAAAATTCAACTTTTTTGTTCTAAATTAATTTTTTCGGGGTGGAAATTCAACTGTTTTTTTTTTTTTAATTTACCAACTGGGTTGAAATATATTTTGCTTTCTTAACAGAAAAATCTTTCTTGGTTGAACATTCTTTCTTGATAAAATAAAAAACCTTTCGTTGAAAATTTTTGTCTTGGGTTTAAAGCTTAATCTCTTTTTGCAGAAATTTAATTTTTTTTTCGTTCATAAATTCTAAAAATGTTAGAAAAAATTTTTAAAAAAGATTTAATTTTAATCCGTTTGGTTGAGGATTTAACTATTTTATTGAAAATTCATATTTTTTGCTTAAATATTCAACAGTTTGTAAAAAATCTTTTTTTTCTGATAAAGAAATCTTTTTTGTTACAAATTTTTCTTGGTTGCAAATTCAACTCTTTTCTTAAAAATTTTTGTCTTTTTGGTTTAAAGTTTTTATTTGAATATTTATCTTTTTGGTTAAAAATGTAACTATCTAGTTGAAAATTAATCTTTTTTGGTAAAAAATTCTTTAAAAATCTTACTTTGCTGAGCATTAATTTTTTCTTTAAAATTCAACTCTTTTTTTGAAAATTCGTCGTTTTGGTTTGAAAATTTAGGTTTTTTAATAGATATATTTTTTTTACTTAAAAAGACTATTCTGAAAAACATGTTAAAAATATTTCAATGAAAATTGATCTGTTTCGGATCCATCTATTTGATTGAAAATCCATCTTTTTGTTTAAGTTCAATTATTTTTAATTTTAAAAAAGCTTCCTTCATAAAAATATAAATTATCACATTTTTTTTATAATTCATCTTTTCTGATAAAAATTGAAGTTTTTTGTTAAACATTAATATTTTTAATTGAACTATTTTGTGAAAAATTAATTTTTTGTCGTGCGAAGTTAATTTTTTTAATTGAACATGTAACAATTACATTTTTGTTTGAAAATTAATGTTTTTGGGTTCAAAATTAACTTTTTTATTTGAAAAATTAGTTTTTTTTTTGTTCGAAGATTAATCTTCTTAGTTAAAAATTAATCTTTTTGGTTGAAAATTCGACCATTTGGTTTAAAAGATTTATATTTTGGTAGAAATTTAATCTTTTTTGAGAAAAAAATAGTTTTTTGATCAAAACTTATATTTTTTATTTCAAAATTCAACTATTTGGATGAAAATCGGTCTGTTGTGATGGAAAATTCAACTAAACTTCGCTAAAAGCTGAAGTTTTTCTTTGAAAATTAATTTTTTAAACTAAAAATGTGACTGTTCCATTTTTGGATGAAAATTAATCTTTCTGGGTTAAAAATTAACTTGTTTATTCGAAAATTAATCTTTTTGGTTAAAAATTGAACTATTTCATTTAAAAATTATTCTTTTTTTGATAGAAAATTAATCCTCTCAGTTAAAAACTCATCTTTTTGGTTGAAAATTCAACTAATTCGATGAAAGTTGAACGGCTTTTTTAATAATAATTAATGGAAATGAGCTTTATAAAATTTCAGTAAAGTAAAAATATGATTTTATTTCCAAATTAAAATCAAAATTTTTTCACAAATTTAGCAACAAAGCAATGCCCACAATGCAAAGCTCAAGACGTTCCGTCAATGATTCTTCAAGAACCACTAAAGCCGGAAATAAAACACTGTTTTGAATCCACGGAAGAACTTTCCGAAAAATTGAGACAAGCGACTCTCTTTCACGACATGCAACGCGCTTTAAACTGCAAACGTCTCAATGATCTTGTAAGTTTATTTCATATAATATAATAATTTGTGTTGTCCAAAAAAAGTATTTTTATTTTAAAAAAGGAAAAAATTATTTTCAAATATTTAATAGGCTTATCCTCTGAATTTTTTAAAAAATTGCTTATTTTATGCAATGTTGGGTTAATAATAAAAAATATTTTTGTTAAATTCTTTCGAGATTGAGAAAATGGGAAGACATTAAAAAAAGTCTTTTTAGACCACCCTGGTTAATAATAATGATTAAAACCAGTATTTAATTTTCCTTCGTTATTTCTAAAAAGTAGGGAAATTAAATTTAAATATTCGTTTTTTAGGAGAAAAAGTATGTTCTTGCTAAAAACGAATACCATAGAAAATCGAAAGAGGTCCACTTTTTGAAGGAAAAGTATTCTAAGTTGTTGAAAGTTGATGAAAGTCTTCACAAACATGTCCAGGAATTGGAAGCGAAAAAAGCACAACAGTCTCAACAGACCAGTTTCATGATGACTCCGATTTCAAATGTTTCATCGATGCCCAGAAGCGCTCAAAGCCTCAGGTGACAAAATCAGTTTTTTTAATTTTTATCATGACCAAAAGTATTTTAAAAATTGAGAATTTATTGAAAATTGTACCCGATTCGTTATTTTTTTGTTTTAATCAAACAACTATTTGAAAGTTAAATTTTTTTCAAAAACTTAAACTTAAAGCCTTTTAAAACAAATTAATTGAATATTTTAAATTACAGTTTGAAGTCTTAAACAATTAAAAATAAAATTGATTTAAAATTGAATTTTTTAAATTAAAAACATTTTACACAAATTGGTATATTCATAATTTAAATCTTTTATTTTATTTCAAATCTTATTTAATTTTGGTGTCAGTCTTAAATATTCCATTTTTAATCCAGTCATTTTTAAATTTTTTAAATAAAAAAATAACTATTTTGTAATATTTAGCAATATTTTATTATTCTTTTAAAATGAGCTATTATAAATCAAGAATTTAAAACTAAACTATAATTTGTGGAATAATAATTTGATCAATGAATAATTTGGTATAAATAAAAATAATTAAACTGCAAATTTAAAGTGTTAAATTAAGAAAACAATTTTGTTTTTTAAATTTTTAATGGTTTCATTATTTAATTTAGAGCATTGAAAAATTATAGAGTAAATTTAGATTTTTAAATAAAAAATCTTTGCAATGTTCAATTTATATAAAAAAAAGTTTAGTTGAATGGCGTTATTAATTAATTAATTAATTTTGCATAAAGATCAGTTTATTTCAATAAAAAAGACGAATTTTTAACAAAATAGATTTATTTTAATAAAAAAAAGTTAATTTTCAACCAAATATTGAAATTTTCTGCCAAGATAGTTAATTTTTTTAAAATAAAGAGACGAATTTTTAACAAAATATTTCAATTAAAAATATATATATAAATTCACAAAAAAAAGTGTAATGGTTTATATTTTAACCAAAATTTTTTTTTAATTTGGAATAAAATATATTTTAATTCAATAGAAAAATGAAAAAAAAAGATTAATTTTAAACAAAAAAGTTAATTTTCTACCAAATATTGACATTTTCTGCCAAAATAGTTTAATTTTTAATTTAGTTTGTTGATATTTCAACAAAACAAAATTTTAATTAGCAGATTAGTGTTTAAAATTTCTACAAAAATAATACAATTTTGAATCGAAAAAAATACTTTTTTTTAATAATCCGTTGAATTTTAAACGCAAAAAGATGAATTTACAAACAAAAAAATGTGATGGTTGATATTTTAGACAAGACATTTTTCAATTTTTAATAAAAAAACAGTGGAAATCAACAAAAAAAGACAAATTTTCAACAAAATATTTTAATTTTCAAACAAAAATTTTAATATTGAAACGAACAGTAGAATTATTGACCAGAAAAATTGAGTTTTTAACCGGAAAAGTAACATTTCGAATAAAAAAATTTGAACCTTTAAGAATAAAAGATAAATTCTCAAAAAAATTTAATAGTTCATCTTTGAACCAAAAAAATTTTACTTTTAAATAAAAATAAGTTGAATTTAATTAAATATTTTAATTTTCAACAAAAATGTAAAATTTGAACTGCATTTTTCTACTAAAACAATACAGTTTTCAACCAAAAAAGTCAAATTTTCAATACAAAATTTGAAATTACAGCTTGAAGAATATAATTCTCCAAAAAAATGTGGATTTTACAATAAAAATAATTTACATTTTAAATTAAATACACTTCAATTTAACAAAAAAAAATTTTTTAATCAGTTAATTTTCAACAAAATATTTAATTTTAAACAAAAAAAGGATTTTCCTTCAAAATAATAAAAATTTGGAAAAAACTAGTACAATTAAAAAAAAGGTGAAGTTTAAACAACAAAAAAAACTAATAACGAGAAAAGTGATAATTGATATTTTAGCTCAAAATTTTTAAATTTCGAATTGGAAACAATTGAATTATATAAAAAAAGAAGAATTTTCAACCAAATATTTTAATTTTCAACAAAAAAGTAAAGTTTCAATTTAAGGGTTGATTTTTTGACTAAAAAAGTCGAGTTTTTAATCCAAAAAGTCAAATTTTCAACACAAAATTTGAATTTTCAGCCAGAAGAATAAAATTCTCAAAAAAAATGTTGATTTTACATTAAAAATAATTTACATTTTAAATTAAATACACTTCAATTTAACAAACAAAAATTAAAATAATCAGTTAATTTTTAACAAAATATTTAATTTTAAACAAAAAAAGGATTTTCCTTCAAAATAATAAAAATTTGGAAAAAACTAGTACAATTAAAAAAAAGGGAATTTGACAAATTTTCAGTTTATAATTCAAAAATCCTTTACCTGTGAACTTCTCTATTTTCGATTTTTATTGAAAGTTTAATTGAAGTTGAAAATTTTTGATGAAAAACAGTTTTATTTTATCAACTGTAATTATAAATATATTATTTTTAAAATGTATCTGTACTTGAAGTATTAAAAACTGAACAATAATTGATTTGATAAAACAATTCTAAATCCGTTGAAAGTTAAAGAATTTTTAGATTCGTAATTAATTATTAATTAAAGGCTTTTATTAAATTAAAAATATTGTTTCAGTCTAAATTATTCAATTTTTAACCCATTTGATTAAAAAAATTTTTTATTAAGATAAAGGATAATTATTTATTTTTTAGCAATATTTTATATTGCTATAGTTAAGAAAATGTTTTTATTCGTTAAATAAACAAATTTTTTCGGCCGGATTTTCTAAAATTTGTAGGACAAATTCAATTAATTTTTTAAGTTATTGAGATGTTTTGACAAAATTTTTAAATAAAGTTATATTTGAAAAAATTGAAAACCACTTCTAGATTTCTCAAGATTTTGAAATGCAGTTTAAAAGTTTTTCAATGATGCTTAAACTATTTAAAATGAAAATAATTTAAATTCTAATTTAAGAACTTTCAAGTTGAGAAAAGTTTAAATTTTAAAATATTTAATGGCCTAAAATTTTTTTTCAGAACTCCTAAATATATTTTAAAACTAATCAATTTTTTTTCTAAATTTTTTTGAAAATCCTGCAAATTAAAAAAAAATCCTGAAAATCTTCCAGATTCTTTTTTGATCATTTTTTCAATCTCCTAAAGTTTTTTTAAATTTTCTGTTACAATAATTTTAGAAAATGAATATTATTTATTTCGGCTGTGGATTTTGAATCATTTGAAGTTTTTAATTTTTATTTAAATCTTTAAAAAAAAAAATCAATTCATATAAAATATATTTAAAAGTTCAAAAAAAATTTTTTAATTATTTTAAATTTGGAAAAATTTAAGACCATTTCTAGATTTCTCAAAATTTTAAAATAAAATTGTAAAGCTTTTCAAGGATGCTTAAATCGTTTAAAATAAAAATTATTTAACTTCTGATTTAAGAAATTTTAAGTAAAGAAATAATTTATTTTTCAATTTTTTATTTGTCTAGCTTAAAACTACCAAATTTCAAAAAGATTGAACTTTTAAATAGTTCCATTAAATTTGAGATTTCAGAATGTTTTCAACATTTCACAAATACTAAAGTTTTTTTTTTTAAATTAAATTTTTAGGATAATTTTTGTATTTTTCAAATTTTGAATTTCAATATATTGTTGTTTCAAATTCAAATATTCAAAATTTGAGGACCATTTCGGTATTAAATATTTCTGAATTTCATTTTAAAGGCTTTGATAGCGATTTCACAATTATTATTTTTTAAGCAATTTAAATTTACTTGAAAAAATTGAAATTTTAAAAGGTTTGTTTATAAAAAACTGTTATTATCACACTTTTTCGTGACTAGAATTTTTTTCAGTTTTAACGTTTCTTATTCAAAAATATTATTTATTTCGAAAGCTTTTTTTTTTTTTTTTTAATAATTCAATTAATTTTTTTATGTTGTAAAAATTTGTCTAATCATTTTTAATTTTATTATGTAATGACAATTTAAAATTCTAGAATTTCAGAAGCTTTGCCTTTGCAAATTTAATTCAAATTTTTCAAATTTAAAAGTTTTTAATTGTTCAATATTTAATTTTGAACTTTTTTTATTATAAAAAGACACAATTACAATTCTTCTGTATTTTAAATGACCCAATTTCCTGAATTTGAGTCTTTAAGTCAATTAAAATTGTTTAATTTTTAGCGCTTCGACTTTGAAATTATATACTTTTACTCATTTTTTTAATTAAATTGTATAAAATTGTTCGTATATTTTATTTTTTTATTTTAGTATACGTTTTTAAATATTGTTGAAACAATGGAGAATAATTAAAAAGATTTCCAAAATTAAACAAAAAAACTTGGAAGGTTTTAAGTTCATTTTTTTAAATTTGTAGGATTGAAAAAAGAGCAAAACTTCGAATCGTTTTAAAAGATATTTAAAAGTTTTTGACAAATATTAAAAACAATTAAAATTTTTTAATTATTTCAAGAAATTAAATAAAAAGAGTCGATTTTTGAAGATTTAGAATTAAAATTTTTAACTTATGTAAGAATTTTCAAAGAATTAAACAAATGAAATGTTCCGATTGAAAATTTATAAACTATTTTCAATTTTAAAAGAACTTTAAATTTTTAAATAAAAAACTAAACTCATTTATTCAGTTTCAAATTCTAATAAAATATTTTTCCCGTCTAAATTATTCCATTTTGAAGCGAAGATTTTTTTAAACTTTTTAAATTATGAAATCATTTAGTCTACAATGAGTAATTGTAAAGTCTTTTACTTTGAAAATTTTCCATTTTAGGGTTTTTATATATAAAAATACATATGAATTCAAAATATTTTAAATTTTTCATTTGTTTATTCTTAAAAATTCAAAAATTTCACTTTCAAATTAAAAATGAATATTATAAATCTATTCATTTTTGAAATTATTATAATATAGAAAATAGTTTATAAATTTGTAATCGAAGTCGAAAAAAATATTTTTTTTAAATAAATTGTTGTAATTTTCTTATAAACAATCAAAATATTTATTTGTTCTGACAAATTTTTCAATAAAATTTTTTTTCTTCAAATTATACTATTAATTTTACTATTAATTTTAGTAATTTGTATATTATTTTTAATCAATTTGAAAATAAATGTTCATCTTTTTTCGATGAATTCAACTGTTTTTTTATTTAAAATTAAAATCTTTTTTGCTGAAAGATTTATAATTTTAGTTGATAATTAATCTTCTTGGTTGAAACTGAACTTTTTTTTGTTTAAATTAATTTTTTCGAATTTAATTATTATGTCGAAAAATTATCTTTTTAGATTTAAAATTAAACAATTTTGTTTTTAAATTTTTTCTTGACAGAAAAATCAACTGTTTTATTAAAAATTCTTTTTTTATGGGTTCAAATGTTTTGGTTTAAAATTATTTTTTTTTTGTTTAAAAATTTATTTTCTCGGGCTTAGAACTCAATTTTTTAGTAGAAAATTTGTCCCTTTTGCTTGAAAATTCAAAGTTTTGGTTAAAAATTTATTTCTGGATGGAATATTTTTTGCTTTTTAAAAAATTCACTATTTGGTTTAAATTTGGTTATATTTCTTAGAAAATTCAAAAATTTTGTTTAAAAAATGTCTTTCTAGACTGATAAATCAACTATTTTTTTAAAAAGTCGTATTTTTTTGGATTAATTAAACTGTTTTTTATTCAAAATTAAAATCTTTTTTGATGAAAGATTGATAATTTTAGTTGATAATTAATCTCTTTGGTTGAATATGAATTTTTTGTTTTTCAATTAATTTTTTTGCGTTCATAATTCAATTATTATGTAGAAAATTTGTGTTTTTAGCTTTAAAATTAAACAATATTGTTTAATAAAAATTTTCTTGACTGAAAAATCAACTGTTTTATTAAAAATTCTTTTTTTATGGGTTCAAATGTTTTGGTTAAAAATTTTTTTTTTTTAAATTTATTTTCTCGGGCTTAGAATTCAATTCTTTTCTGGTTAAAAATTTATTTCTGGATGGAATAATTTTTGCTTTTTAAAAAATCCACTATTTGGTTTAAATTTGGTTGTATTTCTTAGAAAATTCAAAAATTTGGTTTAAAAGATGTCTTTCTTGACTGAAAAATCGACTGTTTTGTTAAAAAGTCGTACTTTTTGGATTGAATTCAACTGTTTTTGATTTAAAATTAAAATCTTTTTTGGCTGATTCATCATTTTAGCTAAAAATTCAACTATTTGGTTGAAAATGAATAATTTTCTTTGAAAATTATTTTTTCGGGCTTAAAATTAAATTGTTTCCCAGAAACTTTGTCTTTTTAGCTTGAAATTTTTTTTCTCGACGAAAGAATTTATGTATCTTAAAAATCCACTATTTGGTTGAAAATTCGCATTTCTTTTTTGAAAATTCAACAATTTTGTTTGAAAAAATTTGTTTTTTGACCAAAAAAATAACTATTTTGTTAAAAATTCGCGTTTTTTGGGAAATCTTCAACTGTTTCTGATTCAAAATAAAAGTCTTTTTTGTTTAATTAATTATTTCAGTTAAAAAATTTAATATTTGGTTTAAATACATTTTTTTGTTAAAAAAATTAATTTTCTTGGGTTTAGAATTCAATTGTTTAAGAAAAAAAAACTCTTCGTTTTAGCTTGATAGTGCAACCATTTGGTTGCAATTTTCTTTTTCTTGATGGAAAATTTTTTGTTTCTTAAAAAATCCACTATTTTGTTAAATATTTTTCTTTTTATTTTGAAAATTCATCTGATTTGTTGATTTCTGTTAAGAATTTATATTCTCGGGTTGAAAATTAAACGGCTTTCTAAAAAAATGGTCTTTTTGGCTTAAAAATTCGGCAATTTTTTTTAACGAAAATTCTTTCTTCACTGAAAAATAAACTATTTGATTAAAAAATTCTTTTTTTATGAATTTCACTGGTTTTAGTTTAAAATTTACATCTTTTTGGTTGAAGATACGTCATCTTAGTTAAAAATTTATCTCGTTGTTTAAAAATGCAAACACTTTATGAAAAATTCTTTTTTTTTTGTGTAAAAATAAACCATTTTTCTAAAAAGTTCCATTTAACAAATTTTTAATGTATAAATGAAATTTTTTAATTTCAATGTCTAAATAACAATTGAAAAATTATTATTTTGAAACAACTTGAAACAAATGTAATTTAACTGCAAATTTAAAAAGTGATCAATTCGAAAAAAAATTTAATCAATCAGTTTTGAATGTTTATAATTTAATATTTGCCCAAAATTTTCTGGTTGAAGATTGATCATTTTAGTAAAAAATTCCACTATTTGGTTGAAAATAAACTTTTTTTCAAACATTTATTTTTTCGAGTTTAGATTTTAATTTGTTGCAGAAAATTTGATTTTTTTTTTTGTTTGAAACATCAACAAATTGTTTGAAAATTTTTTTTGTCTGGACGGAAAAATTTTTTTGTTGAAAAATCCACTATTTGGTTGAAAATATAACTATTTTGTTGAAAATTCAACAATTTAATAAAAAATGTGATCCTTTTTTGTTGAATATTTATCATTTTAGTTGAAAATTTAACTGTTTGTTTCAAAATGAAAGTTTTTTTAAAATTAATTATTTCGAGCTTAAAATTCAATTGTTTTGTAGAAAAATTTTATTTTATTTTGAAAATTCATCTAGTTTGGGAGAAATTTCATTTGTTTTTGTATAAAAATGTAACTCTCTGGCTGAAAATCTATTTGTTTCCATTGAGGATTAATTAATTTTTCTGTAAAATTGGTCTTTTTTTGTTGAATTAAACTTTTTTTCGTTTTAGAATACAAAATTTTGGTAGCTAAAATGTCAACTACTTGGCTAAAAGTTAAACTAATTTGTAAAAATTTTAGTTTTTGGTTGAAGATTATTAATTTCAGTTAAAAATTCATTTTTCTGATTGAAAATGCAACTATTTTGTTGGAAATTTGTTTTTTTCTTTTTTTTTTAGATAAAAATTCAATTATTTTGATAGTAAGTTTCATTTAGAGCATTTTCAATTGATAAACTCAAATTTTTGTCTATAAATAACAATGTAAAAATATTAATATGGAACAACTTAAAATAAAAATAATTTAACTTTTATTTAAAAAAATTTTTATTTATAAAATTGGTTTATTCATTCAATTTTTAATGTTCCGAACTTAAATATGCTTTCAGTAATATAATTTTGAACTTTAAAAATAATAGCGTCGATTTATATTTTTTAACCAGATATATTGAAAATGTTAAAATCATAAAAGTTTAAAATTGGTAATTTCGTATTTTAACGTAATTTAATAAAAAAAAAAAATTATAAAATTAAAAGGTGTTAAAAGTTTGTATTTTTTACGTATGAATTATTGAGCGTTTAAATGAAATATTTCTGAATTAAAAATTTGTCAAGCTTCAGTTTTAAAAGTTTAAAATTCAAAAAATTTTCACCTCAAATAAATCATTTTCAGCTTTAAAAGTTTGAATTTTTTAATTTTACTCTGAATTTTGTGTTAGAGCAGGAAATTTTCCAAAGTATTTTTATGTAATTCTGAAAACCGGGAATTTATTATTTGTCCTAGAATTTTACAAAATTTTTATTCTAAAAATTTTGTCCAACTTTGATTTCAACCGTTTTTTAAATAATTTTTTAAATTAGTTCGATTTTAACAGTTTTTTAAATAATTAAAATGCAGTTTTTAAGATTTAAACAATTAACTGTAAATATAAATAAATAAAACAATATTTTTAAAATGGACAATAATTGATTTGACAAAACAATTATAGATCCGGTCAAAATTTGAGAATTTCTTGAAATTATTTCGATTCGAAAGTTTTAATAAAAATTGAAATTAATATATCATTTATTCCGATAATTTTATTTTTAAATAAAAATTTTCATGATTTATCAATAAAATATTTTTAATTCAGAGATTTAGGTCTTCCTTTATATTATTTTTTATATTAAATTTAATAAATAAATTGTTAATATATTATTTCTTTTAATTTTGTTAGCTATTAAAAAGTGTAAATATGTCTAAATTATTAAATTTAAAAAGTGTTTAATTTATAAGTAAAATTGTTAAATTTTTACGTATAAATAACAATTGAACACTTATTATTTCTTGAAAAAATTAAGTAATTTTAAGAGATATTTATAAGTTTTGGAAAGATTGAAATTTTATTGAAAAGTTGAAATTATTTCAAGCAATTTAAACTATGCGTGTTAACATTTTTTCAGAATCATTTTAAGTTTTTAATTTAATTTAAATCTTTAAAAAAAATAAATTCATTTTAAAATATATTTAAAAGTTTAAAAAAATTTTGTTTAATTATTTTAAATTTGGAAAAATTTAAAACCACTTCTAGATTTCTCAAAATTTAAAAATAAAATTTTAAAGCTTTTCAAGGATGCTTAAATCATTTAAAATAAAAATGATTTAACTTCTAATTTCAGAAATGTTAAGTAAAGAAATAATTTATTTTTCAATTTTTTATTTGTCTAGCTTAAAACTACCAAATTTCAAAAAGTTTCAACTTTTAAATAGTTCCAGTAAATTTGACATTTCAGAAGATTTTAATTATTTCAAACGAAAACAAAAGATTTCAAAATATTTCAAAACATTTCACGTTTAATGTTTTAAAAGATTTGATCAAAATTGAAAAATATTTTAAATATTTCAATGATTGCAAATAAACATAAATTTTTTAAATTTATTATTCTAATTAATTAAATAAATAAAATATAAATAATATGAAATATATAATAATATAATAAAATAAATAAAAAATTAATCTAAATTTTCCTAAAATTTTTTTAAATCCTGCAAATTAAAAAAAAATCCATAATTTTTCAAAGTGAAAAATCATTTTTAATTTTTCTCAGAATCTTAAGAAAAGTTTTTATTTTTTTAAAGTCTTTCACAATTCTTAAAAAAATGCTAAATTTTTATTTGAATTCTGCAGTATTCTTCATTTTATATTTTATATTTTGAATTTGGAACAATTGAAAACCACTTTTAGATTTCTGAAGATTTTGAAATAAAATTCTAAAGCTTCAATTAAAAGACTACTTAAAATAAAAATAATTTAACTTTTAATTTAGGATCTGTTAAGATAAAAGAAAAATTATTTTTCATTTTTTAATGTGTCTAGCTTAAAATTACTGAAAATAATATAATTTTTAAAGTTCATTGCTTGATTCTTTAATTTAGAGTATTTAAAATGTTAACGTGGATTTATATTTTTGGAACTTAATCTGAAAAAAATATCATTTAAATATTTCATTTTTTTTACAATTTATCTTTTTTTAAATAAATATTTTTGGATGACAATATTAAATAATCTGGCCGAAAATTTAAACATTTCTTTCAAAATTATTACTTTTGAGTTGAAGTTTTCACTCTTTTGTCGAAAATCTGTCTTTTTGAGTTGGAAGTTCAAACATTTGTTTCGAAATTCATACTTTTGGGTTGAAATTTTCATAATTTTGTAGAAAATTCGTCTTCTAGACTTGAAAATTTATTTTTGAAAAAAAACATCATTTAAATATTTCATTTTTGGTTGACAATTTACATTTTTTTTTTGTTGAAAATTCATCTTTTTAGGCGAAAAATTCAAATAATTTGGCCGAAAATTTAAACATTTGTTTCAATATTAATTACTTTTGGGTTGACATTTTCACAACTTTGTAGAAAATTCGTCTTCTAGATTTAAAAATTGAACAATTTTGTAAAAAATGTAACTATTTTTTTGAAAATTCATTTTAAAAAATTAACTGTTTCATTTTGGTTGCAAGTTGATTTTCTTTAGTTATAAATATAACTGTTTTGTTGAAAATTCGTCTGTTTGGATTAAAATTTTCAGAATTGAGTAGAAAATTCAACTACTTTGTTGAAAATTCATTTTTGAAAAAAAATATCATTTAAATATTTCATTCTTGTTTGATAATTTATCTTTTTTTGTTTGAAAATTTATATTTTTGGGTAAAAAATTCAATTAATCTGGCCGCAGATTTAAACATTTGTTTCAAAATTAATACTTTTGGGTTGAAGTTTTCAGTCTTTTGTCATAAATTCTTTATCTGGGCTTGAAAATTTAACTACTTTGTTGAAAATTCATTTTCGAAAAAAAATATCATTAAAACATTTTATTTTTGGTTGACAATTGATCTTTTTTTAGTTGAAAATTCATATTTTTGGGTTAAAAATTTAAATAATTTGGCTGAAAATTTAAACATTTGTTTCGAAATTCATACTTTTGGGTTGAAATTTTCACAATTTTGTAGAAAATTCGTCTTTTAGACTTGAAGATTGAACAATTTGGTAAAAAATGTAACTATTTTTCTAAAAATTCATTAAAAAAAATTAACTGTTCCATTTTTGGTTGTAAGTTGATTTTTTTATAGTTGAAAATATAACAGTTTTGTCAAAAATTCGTTTTATGGATTAAAATCTCAAGAATTGAGTAGAAAATTTAATTATTATGTTGAAAATTCTATTTGTAACTAAAAATGAAACTATTGCATTTCTCGTTGACAATTTATATTTTTTTTCCGAAAATTTGTCTTTTTGGGTTGAAAGTTCAAATATTTGTTTCGAAATTTATACTTTTGGGTTGAAATTTTTATAATTTTCTAGAAAATTCTTCTTCTAGGCTTGAAAATTCCACTACTTTGATGAAAAAAATATCATTTAAATATTTCATTTTTGTTTGAAAATTTATCTTTTTGGGTGAAAAATTCAAATAATCTGTCCGCAAATTTAAACATTTATTTCAAAATTAATACTTCCCATAGGCTTTATACGTCTCATAGGCTTGAAAATTCAACTCTTTTGTTGAAATTTCATTTTCGAAAAAAAAATATTATTTAAATATTTCATTTCTGGTTGACAATTGATCTTTTTTTAGTTGAAAATTCATATTTTTGAGTTAAAAATTCAAACAATTTGGCCGAAAATTTAAACATTTAATTCAATTTTAATACTTTTGGGTTGGAGTTTTCATAATTTTGTAGAAAATTCGTCCTTTAGGCTTGAAAATTGAGCAATTTGGTAAACAATTTAACTAATTTGTTGAAAATTCGTTTTTCGAACAAAAAGAAATTAAAAATATAATTTTTGGTTCACAATTATTTAGCTTATTTAGTTAAAAATATAACTGTTTCCTGCAACATTTATCTTTTTGGTTTAAAAATTCAAGAATTTGGTAGAGAATTTAAATATATTGTTGAAAATTCACTTTTTAATTGAAAATGTGTCTATTAAAGTTTTGGTTGACAATTTATCCTTTTTCGTTTTGAAAATTAATTTTTTTGATTGAAAAATTCAAATAATGTGATTGAAAATTAAAACATTTGTTTTAAAATAATACTTTTGGGATGAATTTTTTACTCTTTTGTCAAAAATTCTTTATCTGGGCTTGAAAATTCAACTACTTTGTTGAAAATTCATTTTTGAAAAAAAAATCATTTAAATATTTCAATCTTGTTTGACAATTTATCTTTTGTTTTCGATATTTAATCTTTTGGGGTGAACAATTTAAATAATCTGGCCGAAAAATTAAACATTTGTTTCAAAATTAATACCTTTGTGTTGAAATTTTCACAATATTGTAGAAAATTTGCTTTCTAGGCTTAAAAATTTAACAATTTTGTGAAAAAATTAAACTAATTTGTTGAAAATTCGTTTTCGTAAAAAAAAAGTTTAATTATATTTTTTTGGACAATTATTTATTTTATTTAGTCAAAAATATAACTGTTGTTGCGACAATTATCTTTTTGAATTAAAAATTCAACAATTTGGT
>NC_046665.1:128057161-128060207 GCF_010883055.1 Belonocnema kinseyi
TGAAAAAATTAAACCAATTTGTTGAAAATTCGTTTTCGTAAAAAAAATGTTTAATTATATTTTTTTGGACAATTATTTATCTTATTTAGTCAAAAATATAACGGTTGTTGCGACAATTATCTTTTTGATTTAAAAATTCAACAATTTGGTAGAAAATTTAACTATATTGTTGAAAATCCACTTTTTAATTAAAATTGTGTCTATTAAAGTTTTGGCTGACAATTTATCTTTTTTTTTTCTTGAAAATTTGTCTTTTCAGGTGAAAAATTCAAATAATCTGTTCCAAAATTTAAACATTTGTTTCAAAATTAATACTTTTGAGTTGAATTGTTAACTCTTTTGTCGAAAATTCGTCTTCTGGGCTTGAAAATTCAACCATTTTCATCTTTTGGTGTGAAAATTAAACAATTGGGTAAAAAATGTAACTATTTTGTCTTGAAATTTCCACTGTGTTGCGAAATTTAATCTTTTGATCTTAAAAATTCAAGAATTTGGTAAAAAATTTATCTAATTTATTTTAAAAAAATTCTTTTGACAAAAAATGTAACTATTACATTTTTGGTTGATAATTTATCTTTTTTATTTGAAATTTTATATTTTTGGGTGAACAATTAAATTAATTTGGCCGCAAATTTAAACATTTGTTTCAAAATTAATACTTTTGGGTTGAAATTTTCACTCTTTTGTCAAAAATTCTTTATCTGGGCTTGAAATTTCAACTACTTTGTTGAAAATTAATTTTCGAAAAAAAATATTATTAAAATATTTCATTTTTTCATCTTTGAGCTCTATAATTTATAAAAGTTCGAAATTCAGCAGTTTATAAATTGAAAACTTTTAAACTTCAAATTTAAAAGTTTGTAATTCAATTGTTTAACTTTGAATGCTTTAATTTGTTGTTTATTAGTTTATATGGAAAAAATATTGAGAATATAGTTTTGTTTTTTAAATTTTAATTGGCCGTGAAAAATGTTTGCGAGCCGGGAAATAAAAAATTTGATAGGGATTTAAATTTTTTGTACAGTTCCACTGGTTCTGTGAGACTTCCCGGGCAATCATTCCCTGTCCCGGAACATCTTCAGCGATCGGTTCTACGACCAATCAGACACGAGTCAGTCAGCCGAAATGGAGAATTCAGAATTCCAAGTGTTACCAGAGTTCCCAGATCTGTTGGAAATTCCATGAAGTCTTCTTCGCGTGCCAGCAGTTCTTCGAGAGGAACTCCTTTTTCTAATTACACTCCCAACTCTGACAGAAGTTAAATTAAAAATTTAATTACTCTTACAAATAATTTATTTCAATTTAAAAGAAGAATCAATTGATTTTTTCACTCGTCAGAGTCAATCGTAAATTACAAATCGAATTAACCATTTTTTAAATTAATTTTATCTAAATTTTGAAGAAGAATCAATTGATTTACTAATTTGATAAATTGTTCCAAACTTTTCAAAGTTCTCGTTTACTTAATTTAATAATTGTCGAATCGGAAATGAATTTTATTTTGAATTTGAAACGAAAAAGTATAATTTTCTTTTGTTTATTTGTTGAATTAGGAAATTATTTTTGAAAAATCGCGATCTATTGAAGAGGATTTTTTGCAGATTACTGTCGCGAAAGAATAAATAACTCGTGCCGAGTCGCAAAAGGGGTCCAATGAGAGGGATATCGAGCGACGCTTGGCGCCGACGCCGGGCGTCGTTGGATAAAATTCTACAGTAGAAATTCCTCGACTTCGACCAGTTCGCCGCCGGTGCTCGTCGTGTCTGCTTTGTCCCTCAAATTACCTCCTTCTTCTCGAAAAAAAGACTCTAATAATTAAATTAAATTTAAAAAATTGTTTAAACAATTTTAATTGAATTGAAATTGTTGAGAAAGTGAAAAAAAAAAAAAAAAGAAAGAAAGCGCGGCGAGTTTTTAAATCACGGAATTTTGTTTTTTCTTTAAATTCTTTGTTGGAGTTGCGAGGGTTTTTCGAAGGTGGAATTCGTAATTTTTGAAGGAGAATTGAGGCAAGAGAAATCTAAAAAGAAGAGGGACTGAGAAGTGTAAAAAGGAAGTGATTTTTTTTGAAAAGTCGGCAAAGTGTCATGAGAGGCGGTTTCACAAGCCGCCCTTCTTTTTGGTCCCTCCAAGAGTCATGCATGTCGCGCCCTTCAAACGAGGTAAATTATTGCACAGGCGCAACATGTACTCGTTTTTATTTAATTGTCAACTGACCACGTGAAATCACACGTTATTTTTGTTATTCTGTTGTCGATGGAAAATTTCGAAAGAGTTTCCTATTCGATTTTAAAGTCAAATAAATAAATAAATAAATAAATATTTTCTTATTATTATCGAATTTGAGTTTGATTTCACTTTTATTTTATTATTATTTTACACATATTTTATAGTATTATTTTGTAAGAATTAATTAATATTGTTTATTATTGACTTTTTCAATAGTTAATCATTTTTTTCGGGTTTTTGTTCTGTATAATTCTTGAATTTTCGCAGGATGAAAGTTATGTAATCTGCAAAAGATACGCAAACAAGGGGATATTATTTTGTTAAGAAAAAGGAATTTTTTCCCCTTTTTTACAAAAATTTAACTAATAAATTTTTCGTTGACAATTTATCTTTTTTTGGGTTAAAAATTGAATTAATTTCGTAGAAAATTCATACTTTTAGGTTTAAATTTGCATTGTTTTGTAAAAAAAACTCTTTTTTGGTTACTCATTTATCTTTTTTAGTTGAAAATTTAATATTTTGATCGTTAATTCGTCTTTTTGGAAGTAAAATTCAAATTAATTAACAGAAAGTTCAAATATTTGTTTCAAAATTCATATTTATAGATCGAAATTTTCACTTTTTCTGTAGAAAATTCGTCTTCTAGATTTGAAAATTGAACAATTTTTGAAAAAAATTTAACTATTTTTTTGAAAATTCATTTTTAAAAAATTAGCTGTTCCATTTTTGGTTGTAAGTTAATTTTTTTTTAGTTAAAAATAATACTGTTTTGTTGAATATTCGTCTTTTTGAATTAAAATCTCATGAACTGAGTAGA